>NC_056730.1:169860943-169914261 GCF_019279795.1 Protopterus annectens | reverse complement strand
AGAGTATAAGAGTGTGTATATATATATATATACATATATATATATATATATATATATACGATATATATATATATATATATATATATATATATATCAGAAGTCCAGGCCAACACAGAGGGACTCTGGCTGACCAAATTTGCAGATGACTGCAAGTTGGGAGCCATTATTAGCTCCCCAAGTGATGCAGATATCTACAGAAAGGCCTCACTGAGACCAATAACTGGTGTTGAAACCATGGCCTTAAGTTTAACGCCAAAAAATGCGTAGTCATCCCCTTTGGGAAAAACTCAGTTCCCACTAATTACCACATCGATGGAAGCCCAATGAACACTGAAGGCGTTATAAGAGATCTGGGGACACAGGTTGACAGCAGCCTCTCCTTCGACCACCACATTGCCACTGTGGTCAGAAAGTCCTTCTATGTGGCACATCTCATTACCAAGGGTTTTGCATCCAGGAAGAAAGAGGTCATCATTTCTCTCTAGTCTTCCTCTCATTACACCAATCATAGTGTAATGCCCCATCTGGCATGTACCTCACCTGCAACAGTTGGGGAGGCCACAAAAGTACCTCACAAAGAGGATCCTAGACCTTAAACACATGTCCTACACAGAAAGGCTAAAAAAAACCCCAGCTATTCTTTGTCTCATATCATCTACTAAGAGGCAGTCTCTGCTCAACTTACAAAGCCACGTCTGACCCAGCTCTGTTAGAAATGCTACATCTAAAGAAATCTCAATCCCTCCGCATCACATGCTCCAGAGACCTCAACCTCATTACCACAATCAACAGAACATGCTGGAGGGACAGGTTCATAACCCAGGGACTACCCATGCTCTGGAATAGACTTCCCATACATGTCAAACAGGGCACATCATTAGCCCTCTTCAAGCAAAACCTTGATGACTGGATAGGTAATAGAAAGTTCACCCTGGGGATCACTCCATTGGCTCTACTTGATAGAGGCATTGGGAACTAATGATGGGTGGCACAATGCCAGGGCACGTCTATGGACTAGGCTTGTAAAGGCCCCAGGGCCATTAACCTAGTACACACCTATGAACAAACATTACTTTCAAAGTATTTCAGAGCAAATGGTCAACAAACTTTATTTACAAATCATATAATACTACTAAGCAACATCATTACAGCTGTACAGTTACAGAATATAAGTGGGTAGCAGTATCACAGTGCACCTGATAACTATATGCTGTCCTCATCAACCACAGTGCTCCCTATCATTGAACTTATGGGATATTACCATAAAACCAATGACACTCTCTCATTTCACAGAAAGCTCCTCACCACCTCAAATTTAGTGCCCATCCCTCAGTATCCCTTTCCCATGTGCTCTTCTCCCTTCAACTCCATCTCTAGAGATTCTACAAAACTTCTATCCC
Source organism: Protopterus annectens (assembly GCF_019279795.1). Lineage (NCBI taxonomy): Eukaryota > Metazoa > Chordata > Ceratodontiformes > Protopteridae > Protopterus > Protopterus annectens. The sequence continues at coordinate 169,912,861 of NC_056730.1, read as the reverse complement.
GCCTTCATGAACTCATCTCTATCCTCCTTTTAGGAGACATCCACCCCAACCCAGGACCCTCTGCCAACCAGAATACACACCCAACTCCAACCCCTACACCCATGCTCTGTATGTCCCTCCTCTTCACTACTATTAATGCCCAAAGCCTCTGTAACAAAATTCCCAACTTCCACGCTTGGCTGTCCCACAACCACCCAGACAAACATGGCTCAAAACACATCTGAAAGACTCCGAAATCACCCCCCAAAACTATAGAATCCTAAGAAATGACAGAACTCAAAAGAAAGGAGGTGAGTAGCCCTACTTTTTTCTTCCTCTCTAACAGTAACCAATTATACCAACCATATACCAAAATTCGCTGCAGTCGAAATAACTGTAGCCCTCCTAAAAATCAACAACCATAAAAACATCCTTATAGCTGAATAACATCCCCATTCTTGAAGATACTCTATCCTGGTTCTCATCTAATATAACTAAAGAAACTATCATCTTAGGAGATGTTAACATTAACTGGTCGACCACTCAGTTAACCACTACCTCCTAGAATATAAACTTATACAACTTTTCTCAATTAATCAACTCTCCTACCAGACCAAATAAAGATAACTCTTCAGGCAGTATTCTGGACTGGATATTAGTTTCCCATCCCAACAATATCGCTGACAGTGGCACCTTGCCAGATTCCCTTAGTGATCATATTCCCACCTTCGTTCGGTGCACTCCTTCCTCCCTACACTTACAACATAATTATATCTTACCAAGGCAAAAACTAAACCAATAATCCAAGAAAAAACAGGTAGAAGGCAGGCAGGCAAAACACAAACAATGAACACTTCTCCTTAGGGCAAACAAACGTTGGATATAATTTTAAAAAATAATTTCATTTTATTTGAACGAGAATATTATTTACAGAATGAAGGGGTGGCAATGGGCTCCTCATGTGGGGGCCTATATGTCAATATTATATTGTTAGAATGGGAGAAGAGATATTTACATCAATCTCAATATTTTTCATTCTGTAAATGTTATATATGACATTGGATGATATATTCATTTTGTGGGAAGGACAGAATGATATGGTTGAATCCATCCTTGATTACATTAATGATACAACCAATTTCTTAAAATTTACATGCTCTATAAATACTAAGAGTATTTCTTACCTGGACATTTTATTAATGAAAGATGAAATCAGTAATAGTTTTGTAGCTAAAATTTTTCCAAGAATACTTATTCTAATAACTTCCTCCATTTCAGTAGTTGTCATCCATTATATCAAAACTGGCAGTAGTTAAGGGTCAGTTTGTCAGGGCGGCCTGAATGACTACTGGGTGGGAGACCTTTTTAGAGGAATGCAATATATTCAAACAGATGTTTGTTAAAAGAGGATATCCAAGTAAATTAATAGAAGAAATCATGGATGAGGTAAAAAATAAGAGAAAAAGTGGACAGTTTGTACCTATTTTGAGTAATAAGGGTATGGTAAAGGTTAATAATGTTATGGTAGATGAATTAAATTTGCAGGAGGTAGTTACAACTAATATTGGGGAAACTAATACCAGTAGGACAAGTACATCTTATCAAAATATTTTTTACTACTTATAAAAGGGATGCACACATTATTAGGAATATTTTAATCAAGAACTGGGAGTTCATAAAAAATTACAAGGAAATGAAGGATATTCTGGGAGAAGCTCCCATTTGTGTATACAAAAAAGGTCATTGTTTAAAGAATATGTCTGTGTATAATAAACCTAAACAAGGCAAAGGATATATGCACAAATGTGGTATGTGCAAGTTTTGTAAAAATACTTTAGAAACTGTAGTGGAAGTAAATGGGATGAAACTTTGGCTAAAATTGAAATTCTCTTGTTTAACAGAGAGAGTGGTTTATTGCGTCCTTTGTAATAATTGCCCATGTTTCTATATCAGTAAAACCCAGTGCAGGTTGAAAAGTAAGAATAGGGGAACATTTAAGGAATATACGTGATGGCCATGAATGCAATGCACTGGCAAAACATATTATGGTATACCCACAGCATGATTTTAAATTTGTAGTATTGGATAATATAACAATTTCCCCTAGGGGTGGTGCCTGGCCATATTCTGCTTGAAAAAATGGAATTATCTTGACAGCTTCATCTTAATTCAATATATTGGCCAGGCTTGAATGAAAATGTGTCAATTAGTAGTCTACTCAAGATAAAAGCATTGAGTAGACACTAATATTTGAATATTTATGTATTTGCATTCATGGTGTGTATATATATATATATATATATATATATATATATATATATATATATATTCCTATTTTTACAATTTTATTCATATTTATTGCATTTTTATATATTTATATATTTTCATATGCATTTTTAGGATATTAATATGTATTTATAGTATGTGATTACATTACCCTGATCTAATATATATATCTTTTTACTATATTTATTTATTTAGTTAGCTTGGTTTTGCCTATTTCCATTTAACAACATATATATTTATTCAATTACTTGCCCATACATTTTATGTGCATTCATAATTTTTAGTATATGTATTCTATATATTTTATAAGGTAGTGATGATATTATATGAGATGAAGTTTTTGGTTTATGCTACAGTGTTTGTTGTTTTCATAACTGGTACAGTATTGTTTTGATCTCGGCACACATTTATTTGATTTTAATACTGTCACTTTAAAAATTGTTAATCCTATTAGCAGGAAATTGTCATCTGGGTCTTGGTTCTGTTTTTTAAATCTAGTTTTGTTTTGTCTAGCTTTATCTGATGAAGTCTCTTTGATTGTCTAAAATTGAGACAAAAGTGATTATCTTGTTGTTTTAACAATAAATGATTTGGTTGCCCTAAGGAGAAGTGTTTCTGTTCGTGTTTTTTCTGCCTGCCTGCCTTCTACCTGTTTTTTCTATAATTATATCTTAACCCATAACCTCACAAAGTTTAACCTGCAATCCTTCTCAGACTGCTTAAAACAGATGAACTGGAACCCTCTGAAAACTGTTCCACTTGACAACGCTGTTACTTCAGTGCCTCTTTCATTAACCTGCTAAACCAGTTTTGCCCCTCCCTGAACCAAAAGAGTGAAAACTAAACTTGCCCTTGGCTTTCTAAAGAAACAGTAACCCTCATGCATACCCGTGATAAAGCATGGAAACTCCATCAAAAACACAAAAACACCCAGCTCCCTTACTGAATACAAACAACTTTGTAATACAATTAAAAAACAAATCCTACTGTTCTAAACTACAAAATAATCAAGAAATCCAACCCCAAGAAATTTTGGAATAGTATCTCTGCCCTCCTCAGTCCTGGTAGAAAAGACAATCCCTGTCCTGACCCTAACTCTCAAGATCATATCATAGCCACCAAATGTAACTCCTTCATAGACTCAATAGCCAAACTCACCACATCCTTCCCTCAGAACTCTAACTCCTTCTACTTCTCTCACCTACAACTCTTCTCCTTCAGCCACAAATGCTTCCACCCATCTCCCTTCTCCTTCAAACCCATCCCTGTCAACACTATAAAAAAACTCCTTCAAAAGTTAAAACCATGCTCCAATGCCCGTGACAATCTACCTTCTAATTTTCTTTACGCTAGCTGCTGATGGCATAGCTCTCCCCATTTGTATTCTAATCAATTGTTCCATCCAAGAATCATACGTACCCCTCCTCTGGAAAAAGCCTTTACCATTCCCTTGCATAAAGGAGGCAACAACACTGACATCTCCAATTTCCGCCCCATAGCCATTCTCTCCCCTAGCTCCAAAATTCTTGAAAAATGTATTCACCTTCAACTTTTACCTCACCTTCTAGACAACCACCTGCTAACTCCTACACAACATTGTTTCAGATCCAGACACAGTACCACCGTAGCCTTACTATCCTTCCTTGATAACAGTGAACACTCCCGGGATTTTGGCAACATTGTATCTACCCTTCTCGGCCTTCGATACATTTTCCCATAGCTTACTTTTGTCCAAACTCTCTCAACTTAATCTCTACTCCTCTTTTACAAACTTGTTTTCCAGGTACCTTTCTAACAGACACCAGGCCGTCAAAATGGAATAATTGTACCTCCTCCTACCTCAACACTCTGACAGGCATCCCCCAAGGTTCTATCCTGGGCCCTCTGCTATTTAACATCTTCATTAATGACTTGCATCATTGTATCCCAAATACTAAACTGGCCCAATACGCGGATGACTCTACCATTGTCTGCTCTGCTGAATCCCTCCCCAAACTCATGCAAGTAACCCAAGTTGCCTTCAACAGCACAAAGACATGGATGCTAAACAATTACTTAGCTCTTAATGCATCCAAAACCAATATCAAGATTTTCATCCCATCTAAAAACACCAAAATAGACTAACTGCTTCTCTGTAGTAAGCCAAAACAAGATTCTTATGGAAATAGTCTCATAGACTAAACTTCCAGGTGTCTTTATCGATGAACAACTAAAATTTAACATTCACCTTCAAACTATCATCAAGAAAACTCACCAGAAATTAGGAATGCTTTATCGGCACAATCGCTATTTTACCTCTTTGATTAGACACACCCCCTCTACCACATACCTCTTTCCCTCTGTAATGTATGGCACACCTCTCTTTACCAATCTTCAAGCTACCCTTAAAGCTAAACTGGCATCCTGTTACAATAAAATCTCCAAGTTTGCTACAAGCTCTAAATCCTCCTCCCATCACTGTAACTCCTTACACTCCTTGAACTGGCAGGAGCTCCTCATCTCTCTTATATCCAACGCTCTACAGCTCATAAACTCATTTTCAACCCATCCCAATGCCCCTCCCTCTCCTCCAACCTCACTATGCATCTTCCTGATCAAACTCTCAGATCTAATAATCAAAATCTCCTTGAAGTGTAGAAACCATCACATACTCCTGGGCAACTTCTTTTGTCTTTTTCCCTCGCTCAGAACTGGAACTCCTTCCCTATATCCGAACTACCCAGAACCTTTCCATTTTTAAGACTTTGCTTCATTCATATCTGTCTTCCACCTGGGAGTGTTCTTATTCTCACCTCTCCTTTCACCTTATTTACTTCCACTTCCTTCCAACTTTTTCTCTCTCAAAATCTACCTAACTCTCATCATGCTTTTTCTTTCCCATCACCTTTTCTTTTACTATCTTTTACTCCCTTAGTACCTCAGCTTGCGTGGGCATATGCCTGCCACATAATACAGAATGCTTATTATCTCACTAAAGTTCTGTAAAACTACTATCATGACATATCACAGAAATATCTCTGCTACTACCATAACTAAATCAATTTGTTTCTATTAATTGTGTACAATTTTTATCAGCTTCAGCTGAGTTAGCTTTTATAATATCCTGTATTAATTTTCTGTATTACTTTTTGCTGATTTTTGTTTTGTATTTGTGTAAATTTTTGTCAACTTCAGTGGGGTTAGCTTTTATAATATCCTGTATTAATCTTCTGTATTACTTCTTGCTAATTTTTGTTTTGCATATGTGTACTCGGAGCTGTGCTCACCGGTCCTCCATTGAAAAAGGCTTACCTTGGCCAAATGGACTTTCCTGGTTAACAAACTGCAAATAAATAAAAAATAAATAAATGATGGAGATCTGAAACAAACTGCCACACATTTTACAAAAGCAATACCTTACAGAGGTATCAGAGAACAGAGAGGCATAAATCCTATGGCCCTACTGCATGATAACCTAGAATATTTAATGTTATGATGAACAGCTCACATAAAACAAAGCTATATAAAATACTTATCCCAATAATAGATTTTCACAGTACTAGCCTACACGTGGCTGAGTATAAAATGGTCACAGTTTAAACCTGCTGAACTAAACTCTCCAAATGCTTTTACTCAGAGGAAATCACTACTGGAGCAGTTTGTTTTTACATGCCAGCATTTATATGAAGTTTCCACAGGTGTGTGACCATGGAGTTAGTCTAAATATATAGTAGTATGGTGATGTGGATGGTGAAGACCTCCACAAGGATGTTTATGGGGGGGGTTGGCCCTCTGCAGAATGCATGCGTGTGTCTGTCTGTTTCACTGACCTGAAGCTTCAACGGGTGTGCTTCATCTGACTGAAGTTTCAGAAATTTAAATGTAAAGAAATGTATGGTGAAGGTCTTCAGAAAGAGCTAACTATAACAGTAGATCATAACATTTAGGTTTATTGGCAATCTGTATTCAATGACCCAGTTGGATTATTCCAGTAGTACATATCCGTCCGATTAGGACTAATGAGATGCACAGAACTGTGAAGGCACTTATACAGGTGGTATGAAACTCAAACATATACCTACAACCGTTGTGTATTCTTCTGTTTTCAAGCCTTTAATTCCCACAATGAAGGATGGTTACAGTTTGTAAATTCCCCAATGACGAGCCCCCCAAAATGTCACTAGACAGAGAAAAACAGTAACAAATAAGAAATGTTTGATATGATAATAATAAACAAGAGTTACACACTTACTGCACTGCTAGCTCTGGAGGGGTAAATTCACCTTCATCAACCAACAGAACTAATGCTGCAGAGATTGGACAGCTTGGCAACTACAACTTTCCAAGAATTCTGCCCTTCCCACATACCTATAATTTCATGCAAGGAAGGGCTCTCTCTGGTTCTTGTTTAGTCCACCATAACATAAGGCAATAACACCGCTACAGATAATACACGTTCATAGGTGTTTACTAGGGTAATGACCACAAGGGCTTTTTAAAGCCTAACCATGCATCCCAAATCTCTGACAAGTTCTGATACTCTTGATAAGTGTAAGCAAGGGCCTGGGAGATGAACCATTTACAGGTTTGCCTGTTTGCATTAGAGACATAGGTGCCAAACCAGGGATACATTTCTGGTTTCCCTTCCAAATGTCCAAGTTGCACTTGAATTGGGTTAGGGAGGAACTCTGCTTCACGTGGATGGGCAGCCTGTTCCATAGACTGAGTAGTCTCTGGGATACATACCTATCTCTCCAGCAGGTCCTATTTATATCACAGGCAAGGTTTAAGTCTTTAGAATTGGTAATTCTGGTACTGTTTGATTTGTGGATATGCAGGAGGTCCATCAGAGTGGGGTCTGACAATGCCATGTATGCCAGGCATAGATCTCCCCTCAAAAGCCTGTAGGAGACAGGATTCAGGGATAGGGCCTTGAGGTGATCTGCATAGGATATATTACTTAAGTCCTGTATTCTTTTAATGAAGAACTTCTGTGGATGTTCCAGTTGTTGGATATGCCTGGTTAGGTACATACCAAAGGAGGCATTGTACTCAATGATAGGTCTGATGAATGGTGAATACAGTGGAACAATGACTTCCTTGGACTTAGATGCCATAACTTTGTTTTAACTTGCACAACATAGAATGATTTCCTCACCACTGTAGACACGTGATGATCAAAGGCTAGATTACAATCTATGTGTATCCCCATGTCCCTGTCTACTAGGTCAACTCTAAGGAGTGTGTTGTCAATAATATAGTTACCAGAGATAGACGACTTCCCAAAGGATACCACTATGCATTTCTAGGCATTTAGTTTTAGTCCACGGCTCTAACACCAGTTGTTTGTCTGTGTCATCCCCTCCTGGAGAACATTTGTGTTAGTGTGAGACTCAATGACATCTCCTAATTTGCAATTATCTGCAAATTTAGTCAGCCAGAGACCACTGACATTGGCCTTGACTTCTGAGAAGTAAATACTAAAAAGGAGCAGTCCAAGGACTGATCCCTGAGGAACTCCACTTGTGACTGGCCTCTTTATAGAGGTGGACTCTCCAATTCTAACTTCCTGGGTCCTGTTTGTGAGCCAGTTGGCTATCCACCAGGTGACATACAGGTTTGTAGCTAATCTCTTGAGTTTGTCAACAATGCCCGAGTCAGGTATTGTGTCAAATGCCTTCGCCAGGTCAAGGTAGGCAGTTTGAACAATTCTGCCCTCATCCATTGCTTTTGGTGACCTTCTCAAAGAAGTCCATCAGGTTGAGTAGGCATGATCTGCCCTTGACGAAACCAAACTGGGTTGGGTCCAGTGTCTGGAGGTTTACTATATCTCTATTGATTATCTCCATGATAATTCTTTCCATAGCTTTACATATAAGACTAGTGAGAGTTATGGGTCTGTAGTTTCCAAGGTCTGTAGACAGCCCACATTTGTACAGAGGGATGACTGTTCCCTTTCTACATTCATGAGGTACGAAGCCTGTTTGTAGAATACAGTTAAATAGTAACTCCAGAGGCCCAGATAGGTCATGCTTCATGCAATTTAGAATGTATCATGGGATACTAATTGGGCCCATTGATGCAGTGTTCTTGTTCTTAGAGAGAGCATTAAAGACCTGTTCCCTAGTGATAATAGAGGGAGTTATATTTGATGGTATTTCCTGAGGGAAGGTTGAAGGGGAGAGACAGAGAGAGGAGTAAAGTTGGAGCTGAATTTATCAGTCAGTAGGTTTGCTATATCTTCTGGCTCAGTATAGGTGGCTCCATTTACAATGAGCTCTGCACGCAACTATGTATTGCCTTTGAGGTTGTGGACATAGCTAAAGAATGCTTTGTGGTTATCCTTGGCCTAGGAGGCCAAACTTACCTCAAATTTGGCTTTGGTAGACTTTATTTGCCCTCTGAAAATGGTACCCTAGCTTTCGCCACCCAAGAAAATTATTTTCCTGTGCCCCTGTCGAGCAGAGTCACAGAAGTGATCCCCGGGGTGAATTTCCTATTTCCCATCCAGTCATCAAGATTTTTCTTGAAGAGTGCTAATGAAGAGCTTTGTTTGATATAGATAGGCAGTTTGTTCCAGATTATGGGAAGTCTCTGGGACAGGAATCTATCCCTCCAGCATGTTCTGTTTATTGTGGTGACAAGGTTTAGGTCCCTAGAGCATGTAGCTCAGATGGATTGGGATTTCTTTAAGTGGAGCATGTCCAGCAGCTCTGGGTTTGACATAGCTTTGTATGTTAGGCAGAGATCGCCTCTGAGTAGGTGATATGTGACAGAGTAAAGCTGGAGTTTTTTTAGACGGTCTGCGTAGGGCATCTGTTTGAGGCTGATAATCCTCTGCCTTTCCAGTTGTTGTAGATGTCTTGTGAGGTACATACCAAAAGGGGCATTGTACTCTATAATGGGTCTAATGAGTGATGAGTAGAGGGGAACAATTACTTCTTTTTTCCTGGATGAGAAACCTTTTGTGATGAGGTGTGCCACGCAGAAAGATTTCCTGACTACTCTGGTGATGTGATTATCAAAGGGGAGACTACTGTCCACCTGTGTCCCAAGGTCTCTTATCACACTTTCGGTGTTAAGTAGACTACCGCCTATGTGGTAGTTCATGGGTACAGAGTTTTTACCAAAAGGGATGACATTGGACTTTTTGGCATTGAGCTTGAGGCCATGGCTTTGACACCAGGCATCTGTCTCAGTGAGGCCCTTTTGTAGGATGTCCACATTGTTAGGAGTTTCGATTATGGCTCCTAGTTATTTATTTATATTTATTTATTTATTGACATTTTTTAACCGGGTTTGTCCAACTGGGCTTGTGGCCCATTTTCAGTGGAGACCCGAGCATAAAAGCTCCAGTAATACATTTTAAAACAAGTACAATTTTAAACAATATTGATATAATAGCAGTTATAGCAAAATGATTCACATATGTTGGGTTACATGCATAAAGTTAAAGTTGCATTAAAAAGAAGCTAAGTAACAATTTTACATTGATATAGTTCAATAGGTCAACAATAAACATTTTTTGTTTGTATAAAATTGTGCAAATGCATAGTAGACACATTGGAGAGAGAGGTGCAATGAGGTACTAAGTATGGTCCTTTTGAGGATACATAAAGGGAAGGACGACTAGGTAGGGTCATGCCAAGGGCAGGTTCTGGAATTGAGAAAATAAGCTTTTAGTTCATTTTTAAAGTGTGAGGTGTGGGAGATTGAACGTAAGTCAAGGGGAAGTTTGTTCCAAGCATGGGCAAGGGAGTGTTTGTAGAGTAGTTTGCCTACTGACCTTTTTGGGTGGTAGATATTAAGTAATTGTTGGTTAGAAGTACGGAGGGTCCAGGATGGGATGTAGATGGAGACTAAGGAAGATAGAGATGGACAGAAGGAGGGTTTATAAAGAATAGAGTGTAGCATATGAAACTGATAAGATAGCAGAAACTGGGGAAGTTCAAGCCATTGAAGAGAGTTTAAAGAAATGCAGTGGTGTGAGTTGTATGGGGAGTTAGTAATGAATCTGGCTATTTTATGGTAAGTCTGTTGCAGTTTGTTTAGAGTGGATGCCTGGATATTGGTAAGAACTGGGGCGGCGTATAAGAGGAAGGGGAGGAGGAGTGCCTGGCCCAGGGTAAGTCTAGATTCAGGGGGTAGGAATTTTTTGTTCCGATATAGCAGACCTAGTTTCTGGTTTGTTTTTTTTATACATTGGAGTATGTGTAGGTTGAACTTGAGTTTGTCATCAATAATGACCCCTAGGAGTTTTGTGTGGGTGTCAGGTTGGATGTTTGTATTGGTAGAAGATGTAATAAAAAAGGAGGTTTTGTGATGAGAAAGAGAAAGTACAGTTTTGTACCTACCATAAATGTAGATGGTCGAGTGTATACCCTGCTGCAGTCATCACACTTGGGTTATCCTGTTGTCAGGCGGTCCCGCAGTCAGCCTGAATTCCAAAGTCTTGGTCCGGCGTCAGTTGCTGTCGCTTCTTCCCTGACGTCAGTGCGCCAGGGGTATATAAGAGGCATCCAGTGACATTTTCTTCAGTTTTTCTTGCCCCAGATGTCAGGTGCCCCCCCAAAAGGTGGTCAGTAGCTATGAGCAAATACACCACAAAGGTTGTATCAGGTTTTAAGGTATTGAAAGGTTTCAGTTAGGTTAGAGGGGAAGGAGGGAGGTTAGCCGGGACTGCAGCAGGGTATGCACTCGAACATCTACATTTATGGTAGGTACAAAACTGTACTATGTTCATCACACTTGGGTTGAATACCAAAGCTAAGGATGGGAGGTGGAGTCAAACAGGGTTAGAGGAGGCTAGAAGGCCGTGCAAAACTACAGTGGCGAAGCCAGCCCTAGACTTAGAATAAAGTGGTAAGTGATAGTGTTTGGTGAAGGTGTGTACTGAACTCCAAGTTGCAGCTTCCAGAATATCCTTGGTTGGCACCCCCCTGAGGAAGGCTGTAGATGTAGCTGCTGCCCTGGTAGAGTGGGGCCTTATGCTAGCAGGAACTGGTTTTCCATGATGGGTGTAGCAAAAACGTATGCAATGTCCTATCCATTTGGAAATGGTCGGTTTTGAGATAGCCTTTCCTTGTGATGCTGTAGCATAGGATACAAAAAGCTGGTCAGATTTTCTGAAAACCTTAGTTTTATCCAAGTAGTAACGTAGTTGCCTGTGAATGTCCAAGGAGTGCAGGAGTCTTTCTCCTTTGTTCTGTGGATTTGGGAAGAAGGTGGGTAAATGGATGGTTTGATTTAGAGCCACACTGGATACCACCTTTGTCATAAAGGAGGGGTTAGTTTGTAGAGAAACTCTGTCTTGATGAAAAATGAGGAAAGGCTGTACTGCCATTAGTGTCTGTAGCTCTGAGACTCTTCTGGCTGAAGTAATTGCTAGCAGCAAGGCAGTCTTCCATGATATAAACTTTAAATCAGCTGAGAAAGCTGGCTCAAAAGGTGGCAGCATAAGTTTTTCCAGAACAAAGTTGAGGTCCCAAGTGTGTGTTGGTGCTGTCCTGGGAGGCCTAATATTTTTGGCCCCTCTGAGGTACTGCCTTAGAAGTGGATGTGAAAATAAGGGAGGATCTGTGTTGTAGTGAGCTGAAATAGCTGAGGCGTGGATTTTAATAGATGAAAAAGAAAGTCCTTTGTGTAACATCTCAGTTAAATATTGTAGAATCTGAGGTATGTCCGGCTCAAGGGTATTTTGGCCTTTAGCTTGGTTCCAGGCGCAAAATCTTTTCCATTTGTCTGAGTAGGCTTTCTTGGTGCTGGGCCTCCTGGTCTCCAGAATGACATCCATAACAGCTTGTGAAAGAGGAGCTGGCTGGTTGCTTAGGTGATTTGCCATGCAGCCAAATTTAAGGTTTTGAGCTGGCTGTGTAGAATCTGACTGTCTTGCTGTGTGAGCAGATGAGGAATTTGTGGTAAAATCCATGGTGGGCCGTGGGCCATGTTCTTTAGTAGTGGGTACCAGTGCTGATGTGGCCAATCTGGGGCAATGAGTATCATTCGGGGTCTCTCCATCCTGACTTTCAGCAGCACCTTTGTGAGAAGGGGCAATGGAGGAAAGGCATGTACTGTCAGCATTTTCCAACTGAATGAGAGTGCGTCCATTTTCCAAGCTTGATGGTGAAATGTCCTGGTGCAAAATTTTGATAGCTGATAGTTTTGGGGGTTGGCAAACAGGTCTATGTCTGGGCGCCCCCATTTTTGAGTTATCATTGCAAATACTTGTCGATCCAGTTTCCACTCGTGGGGATCCATGATGTTCCTGCTTAGGTCATCTGACAATGTGTTCTTTTTTTCTGGCAGGAATTGAGCTTGTAATTGAACTTGGTAAGCCAGTGCTGTGTTCCACAAGGTCATTGCTTGCCTGCATAGAGGGTAGGAGTGTGTACTCCCTTGCTTGTTTATGTACCACATTACCGTAGTGTTGTCTGTCCTTATTATAAGCTGTCCTGGATGTAAGAGGTCCTTGAAGGCTGTCAGAGCATTCTGTACAGCTAGCATTTCTTTTTGATTGATGTGCAGATTTCTTTGATCTGCAGTCCATATTCCTTGAACGCACCGTCCTGCCATGTGTGCCTCCCAGGCATAGTCCGATGCATCTGTTGTCATAGTTTGCCTGGCTGGGGGTAAGGTGAAAGGCTGACCCTTGTTGAGGTGACATGCCTGTGACCACCATAGAAACTCCTGTTGAAGGCAGGGAATGAGAGGTATCATTGTTTCCAAGCTGTGGCTGTGTTGAGTCCATATGCTTTTCAGGTACCATTGTAATTTCCTCATATGCAGTTTTGCAAATATTATTAGTAGTATGCAAGATGCCATGAAGCCCAAGGCCTGCAGAATTTTTCTTGCAGGGAGTTGGGTCTTTATTGCATTATTTTGAAGTATTGAGTTAGTTATAGTTGTTTGTCTGGCGTCAGATAAGCCATTTGGGCCATTGTATTCAAGCTGGCACCCAGGAATGTCATATTTTGTGAGGGCACTAGTTTTGATTTATTTTCATTTACTGTGTATCCTAGGCAACTTAGAAGGTGTTTTACAAAAGCCAGATGTTGTAAGAGAATGTCCTTGCTCTCTGCTTGGATGAGGCAGTTGTCCAGGTATGGGTATATTTGAATTCCTCTTTGTCTGCAGTATGCAATTACTGATGCCAGGCATTTTGTGAAGACCCTGGGTGCAGTAGATAAGCCAAAGGGCAGTGCAGAGAATTGGTAATGGGTTGAACCTGCAATGAAATGGAGGTATCTTCTGCAATTTTGTCTGATAGGGACATGCAGGTATGCCTCCTTGAGGTCCAACGTTACTAGCCAAGCTTTCTTGCCCAACATGGGAAGAAGCTGCTGTAGTATTAGCATCTTGAATTTGGGTACTTGCAAGAAGGTGTTTAAAATCGAAAGGTCCAGAATGGGTCTCCAAGCATTGTCCTTTCTGGGGACTAGAAAGAGCCTTGAGTAAAATCCTTGGCCTTGCTCCTGTGTAGGTACCAGTTGAATGGCTCTCATGTCCATGAGAGCTGTAATTTGCTTTTGTGCCTCTGCCCATTGATTTTGTGGCAGGTTTGGCATTCCTTTTATCCTTGGCAAGGTGTGGAAATGGAATCTGTATCCTTGTGAGATAATGTCTAGGACCCATTTGTCCTTTGTGATGATGCACCAGTTGTCTGTAAAAAGTGCTAATTTTCCTCCCAAGGGAGCTGCCAAGAGAGCTATGCTTGGCAGTTTGAGGTTTAAGTCATTGTGTTTGTCTTCTAGTAGTTTAGGACCTGTCTTCTCCTCCCTTCTGTGTTGCAGTGCCCCATTGGCGAGGTTTGTAAGGGATTTGTGCTTGAACTCTGCCCCTTGGGCATCTGTATTTACCCCTCTGTGGTCTGTCAGAAGCTGGAAAGGACCAATTTTTTGTTGGCCAATTTCTGCTGAAGCGTGGGGGTTGTACCTGTAAGAAATCTTTGACCGTCTGCATAGATTTTGCCTTATCCTCCATTTTCTTTAAAACCTCTTCTGCTTTAACTCCAAATAAGACATCCTGCTGTAAGGGTGCATCTAGTAATTTTGCTGTAACATGATCAGGCAGAGTTTGCTCCTTTAATCAAGCATGCCTACGTATAACAGACCCAGTAACAGCTGCTCTACAGGAAGCTTCCAAGAAATCAAATCAACGTTGTAAAGTATGTTTGCCCACCTGTTCAACTGTATGCAACAGATCCTGCATTTCCATGAATTCAGACTGTTGAGGGTGCGTGCTCATCTTTTGTTTTATTTGAGACATTAGGAATTGCTGGGATTTCAGCATGTGAAATTGACAATTTAGTGTTCTCATAGCTAGAGTAGCTGAAGTGTAAACCTTCTTCCCCCACCTATCTAGTGCTCTAGAGTCCCTTTCAGAGGGTACAAGGTTTTTAGCCATAGAAGCCTTAGCCCCTTTGGGACCCTGGGAGATTGTCTCTGGGTCAGCAACAGGGTTTTGTAAAGGAATTTGTGTGAGTCAGGCACTCTATAATATCTCTCTGGCTTGGCTGGAGCAGGAGGCAAAGAATCTGGATTTAGACTAGATTCTAAGTAAACATCATCCACAATGTCTAAAACTGGAGGGATAGCAAGTGGTCTGTGCTGGGGGAGCAAAAGAAACTCTCAGAGCCTTTTCGTTGAGTCGGAGTAGTCCTGACCTTCCCAGTGGAAATGTTCCCTCATGGTATGTAAGGTTTCCCCAAAGGAATAGTCTTCAGGGGGAGAAACTGAGGGAATGGAATCTTCAGCATCGGAATCTTCATAAGGGGGAAAGGGGTAATCCTGTTCCTCAGAGGAGCCTGAGGAAATAGACACTTGATCAGAGGAGGCATAACCCTCCTCTTGTCTAGACCTTTTGTCTGGGGGGGGGGGGTTGGGAACCCCTGATTAAAGAAATCAAATCTTCAGCCATTTTAAGCATCTGTTTTGTAGGCATGGAGCCTTGAACCGGAGACTGATGTGCAGTCTTTTTTGGTTTTAGAGGAGTCTTAAGCTTAGCATAAGATTTTATGTTGAGAGTAGTCGGTCTGAAGACACCTTCTGTAACCAAAGGTGTTTCCACAGCACCGGCTTCTCCTTCTACAATGTTGTCGGTAGGGCCTAAAGAAAATGGGTGCGTCGGCCTAGAACTCTCTGCTTGAGAATCCAAAGCGGTCTGGGGTTGCAATTCTGCGGTCGCCAGGGGCTGTGTAGGCATCTCACTGAAAACCGGTGAACCGGCAACCAGCCCAGCTGAGGCCTCGGAGTCTGGCTTGGATCTAGGCTGCCTGTCTTTATCTTTGCATTTTTTATGCACGCCGGTAGTCAGTTGCTCCGACGGCATAGTGTAATTAATTTCCTACCGAAGTAGTGTCGTTTGAAATCAAAGCGTCACTTTATAGTTCGCTTATTGAACCTAGCACAAAACCGACAACCAGTGACGTCGTGGTCTGGGCCTAGGCAAGGTATACAATAAGAATGAAAGTCCTTATGAGGTATTTGCTTCCCACAAGAAATGCAATTGTTAACTTTTTCTGACATCGGACTGAGGCAAGAAAAGGTTCCCCAACGGGGTACTTAGCTTTGAAGACTTTGGACTGAAATTCGATTTGAAAATCTCAGGTGTCGGCCGACCGGCACTTGCGAACTGCTTCTGCTTCGGGCACCGCGCAGCAAGAAAGACTGAAGAAAATGGTGTCGGATGCCTCTTATACACCCCTGGCGCACTGACGTCAGGGAAGAAGTGACAGCAACTGATGTCGGACCAAGACTTTGGAATTCAGGCCGACTGTGGGACCGCCTGACGACAGGATAACCCAAGTGTGATGACTGCAGCAGGGTAACACGATGAACACCAGGGAAGGAAAAGTAGGAGTTTGGTCTTTTGGGATTTAGGATCAATAGATTGTGAGAGAGACATTGTTCGGTGGATAGTAAGGCCTGTTGGGTCAGGGAGTGTAGTTCAGGAATGTTGTTTGAGATGGATATAAGTGTGGAGTCGTCGGCATAGTAAATAAGGGAGGATTCTTTGCATGAGGTATAAAGATCATTGGTGAAGATGTTAAACAAAAGGGGTCCAAAGATGGAGCCTTGGGGAACACCAGTGGAGATGGGAAGGAAAAGTGAGGAGGATGAGAGCCATTTGACAGATTGTTCCCTGCCAGATAGGCAACTATTAAACCAGGTAAGTGTGGAGGGGGATAGGAGGAGATTTGCGAGTTTGGATATTAGTAGTGGATGAGAGACAGTATTGAAGGCTTTGGAGAGATCTAGAAAGAGACAGGAAATGAATTTATTGTTGTCTAGGGCCTCTGCAATGATATGAGTGAAGGAGAGGAGGGCAGTGGTGGCGCTGTGGTGAGGACGAAATCCATGTTGGGTAGGGGTAGGTAAGTGGTGTGTGAGGAGGTGATTGAGAAGCTGTGAGTGAATACATTTTTCTACTATCTTAGAGAGGGGGGGACAGAATGGCAATGGTTCGGTAGTTTGAGGGGTAAGTGGAGTTTCCACCTTTATGAAGAGGGATAGTGAAGAAACATTTCCAAAGGGTGGTGACAGTTGATTCCAGAATAGATCGATTAATTAGTGTAGATACAGGATAGGCAATTGAGTCAGCAGCAAGTTTGAGGAATGTAGGAGATAGATTGTCAGTGGAAGGAGAGCAAGGTTTTAGCTTTAGTAGTATAGATTTGATGTAAGTAATGGGAAATGGCTCAAAAGAAAAAAAAGTTGTGTTAGTGGGACTTGGAGAGGTGGCTGTCAAAGTAGAGTTTGGCTTAGAGGTTACCAGATTTTGGATGGAAGAGATAAAGTGTTTATTCAGGAGGGTAGCTGTTTCCTGAGAGGAAGAGTTAGGGTATGGGGAGGGATTAGAGGGCTTTCCAGGATAGAGGATGTCATTGAGAGCTGACGAAAATTTTCGAGGATTGGATTTGTTGTTAAGCTGAGCAGAGCTATAGTATAACTTTTTGTCATTTGTTGTATGTTTTTTTGCAAGGTTCCTCAGTTGCCTGTATTTTTGAAGAAAAGGTGGTTGTTTAGTTTTAGTCCAGGTTTTCCAAGCATGATCTCTTTGTTTCATAAGGGACCTAGTCTCTTTGGAGAGCCAGGGAGCATGGTTTGATTTTACTCTGATCTTCCTAGACGGAGCTAAGGAGTTTAGAGTATTTATGAAGATGCTATTGAAAGTGCTTACAGCATCGCTTAGGGGGAGGTGTTTTAGGATGGACCAATCTATGTTGTGGATAATGGAGTTAAATTGGGATGAATTGAAAGTCGATAGTTTTCGACAGTCTTTGATCAGGTGTGGTTTAGGAATATGGGAGTAGTGTCTTAAGATGGTAGTAGGGAGATGATTACTGAGGGAGTCAGGTAAAGTGGTGGGATTGTGGTATTGGTGGGGGAATTGGTAAGGATCCAGTCTATGATGGAGGTGGAAGTGGAATTTTTATGGAAGCGAGTGGGAGATGTTATAAGTTGGTGGAAGCCGTGTAGGTGGATACTGAGTTGGGGGGAGTCAGTTGTAAGTTTGGACCAGTCAGTGTTGACATCACCAAGGATAAGTGTCTCATATGGTATGTTGTGGGAGAACCAGGATAGGATCTTTTCAAGAATGGGCAGATTGTTACCAGGAGGAAGGTAGATAGAGGTGATTGCAAGTTTTTTGTGGGGATTCAGATGGCAGTTAAGGATGATGATTTCAGCTGGGAGGAAGTCTGGAATTGGGGAAGGGTATGGTGACAGGTTAAGAATGTTTGAGTAGAGGATGGCCACGCCACCACCTTTTTTTACAGGTCTATCAGATCGGAAGATATTATAACCTGTAGTTTGCAGTCATCTGCGAACTTCATTAGCCAAAGACCTTCTGTGTTAGCCCATACTTCAGAGAAGTAGATACCAAACAGGAGAGGACCCAAGATTGAACCCTGTGGTACTTCACTTGTCACTGGTCTGAAGTCGGATTTGAAGTCTGCTACTTTCATAGTGTGGGTTCTGTCAGTGAGCCAGTTGGCAACTCATCTTGTGACATAGGGATTTATACCTAGTTTAGTGAGTTTATCTCTAATTCCAGAAGGAGGGGTGGTGTAGAAAGCCTTGGCGAGATCTAGATAGGCTGTGTGAACCACCTTACCCTCATCTATGGCTTTGGTGACTGCTTCAGAGAAGTCTATCATGTTTAGGAGACATGATCTGCCTTTTACAAACCCGAACTTGGTGGGGTCCAGAGTTTGGAGATTACCAATGTCTTTGTTTATAAGTTCCATGATGATACGTTCCCTGGTCTTGCAGACCAGGCTCATCAGGCTAATGGGGCGGTAGTTCCCGAGTCCGTGGTGGATCCCCCTTTGTGGAGTGGGATAACCGTCACTGTGTGCCATTCAGTGGGCACATTGTGCTTAGGTGGGGTGCCAGTTCGTTCTGTAGTTCATTTAGAACGCAACCTGGGATGTTGTCAGGTCCCATGGATGCTGGTTCATAGAAAAACTCACTAAGCTAGGCATCAACCCCCATATCACTAGGTGGGTTGCAAACTGGCTAACAGAACCCACAATATGAAAGTAGCTGATTTCCAAGTCCGACTGCCGACCAGTCACGAGTGGAGTCCCACAGGGTTTGGTCCTGGGTTCTCTCCTGTTTGGTATCTACTTCTTTGAAGTTCAGGCCAACACAAAGATACTCTGGCTGACAAAGTTCACAAATGATTGCAAGTTGGGTGCCATAATTAACTCCCCAAGCAATGTTGACATCCTACTGAAAGGCCTCACTGACACCAACGACTGGTGTCAGAACCATGGCCTTAAGCTCAAAGCCAAAAAATGTGTCATCATCCCCTTTGGGAAAAACCCGGTTCCCATGAATTACCACATTGATGGTAGTCCACTGAACACAGAAGGTGTTATAAGAGATCTGGGAACATGGGAACACAGGTTGACAGCAACCTCTCTTTTGACCGCCACATTGCCACTGTGGTTAGAAAGTCCTTCTATGTGGCACATATCATTACTAAGGGTTTTTCATCCAGGAAGAAAGAGGTCATTGTCTCCATCTACTCTTCCCTCATTAGGCCAGTCATCGAGTACAATTCTCCATTTGGCATGTACCTCACTAGACACCTACAACAACTGGAGAGGCTGCAAAAGTACCTCACAAAGAGGATCCTAGGTCTTAAACACTTGTCCTATATGGACAGACTCAAAACACTCCAACTATTCTCTGTCTCATATTGCCTACTTAGAGGCAATCTCTGCTTGACTTACAAAGCCATGTCTAACCTGCTACATCTAAAGAAATCACAATCTCCCACACTACACATTCCAGAGACCTCAACCTCATTACCACAATCAACAGAACAAGCTGGAGGGATAGGTTCATAACCCAGAGGCTGCCCATGCTATGGAATAGACTTCCCATACATGTCAAGTGGAGTGCCTCACTGGCCCCTCTTCAAGAGAAATCTTGATGAGTGGATGGGAAACAGAAAATTCACCCCGGGGATCACTCCAGTGACTCTCCTCGACAGAGGTACTGGGAACTAAGGTCAGGTGGCACGATGCCAGGGTAATCTTATGGGCTAGGCTTGTAAAGGCTCCAGGGCCATTAGCCTAGTACACACCTATGAACATTATTGACAAATGCATGGAACTAGCCATACTCTACAGAACCAAGACACTCTCCTACAAAAAAAGTAAGCCAATATGGTGGTCCCCTGCCATTAATAAACTCAACAACAGAAGGAAGAAACTGTTGCAGAAAAAGGTGAAGTCCCAAGACTGGGAAAAAGTCCCTTATTAGCCTCAACAAAAAGTTGAGATCCCTCATCAAATCCTCTAAAGCCAGCTATGAAGGCAGAATTGCGGCAGACACTAAAAACAATCACAAAGCTTTCTATAGTTGTATCAAGAACCTCCACGGCAATACCCAGATTTGCTCTGATTTACTGCACAATGGTACCTCCTATACTGAGCCAACAGATATTGCTAACATACTGGCTGACAGATTCAGTGCCAACTTTAACCCATCCCCCCAAAGAACCAATCACAATACCAGAAGAATGCCAGGCATTCAGCAATATTGCAGCACAGGTTAAAGCTGCATTGTCCAAGGCCAAGAATACAGCTTTCATGGGATCCGATAACATCCCTGGCTGTGTTCTACATGAACTACAAGGCAAACTGGCACCATATCTGTGTGCCCTGTTCAGTCACAGCCTCACCTCAGGCTTTATCCCTACCAAATGGCGCACTGCTACTGTCATTCCTCTCCATAAAGGGGGAGTGATTACAGACTCTGGGAATTATCACTCCATTAGCCTGATGAGTGTGATATGTAAAGCTGTGGAGCACATCATCATGGACCTGATTAACAAATATATAGGAAATCTCCAAACTCTGGACCCTGCACAGTTTGACTTTGTGAAAGGGAGACCATGCCTGTTCAACCTGGTTTACTTCTTTGAGTCAGTCACCAGGGCTGTGGATGAAAGTAAGGCAGTACATACAGCCTACCTCGATCTGGCCAGGGCTTTTGATATCATTCCTCACTCGGGAATTATTGATAAACTCACCAAACTAGGCATCAACCCCTATATCACTAGGTGGGTTGCAAATTGGCTCACAGATAGAACACACAGTGTGAAAGTAACGAACTCCAAGTCAGACTGCCGACCAGTCACGAGTGGAGTCCCATAAGGATTGGTCCTGGGTCCTCTCCTATTTGGCATCTACTTCTCAGAAGTTCAGGCCAACACAAAGGGACTCTGGCTGACCAAGTTCGCAGATGACTGCAAGCTGGGAGCCATTATTAACTCCCCAAGAGATGCAGACATCCTGCAGAAAGGCCTCAGTGAGACCAATGACTGGTGTTGAAACCATGGCTTAACCTTAACGCCAAAAAAAGTGTCATCATACCCTTTGGTTAAAAACTCAGTTCCCATTAATTACCACATCGATGGGAGCCCACTGAACACTGAAGGCGTTATAAGAGATCTGGATATGCAGGTTGACAGCAACCTCTTCTTCGACCACCACATTGCCACTGTGGTCAGAATGTCCTTCTGTGTGGCCCATCTCATTACCAAGGGTTTAGCATCCAGGAAGAAATAAATCATTGTCTCTCTATACTCTTCCCTCATTAGACCAATCATTGAGTATAATGCCCATTTCACATGTACCTCAGTAGACACCTGCAACAGCTGGAGAGGCCATAGAAGTACCTCACGAAGACGATCTTAGGCATTAAACACATGTCCTACATGAGCAGACTCAAAAGACTCCAGCTATTCTCTGTCTCATATCACCTACTTAGAGGCGATCTCTGCTTGACTTACAAAGCCATTTCTGACCCAGCTCTGTTAGAAATGCTACATCCAAAGAAATCCCAGTCCCTCCACACCACACACTCCAGAGACCTCATTCTCATTACCACAATCAACAGAACATGCCGGAGGGACAGGTTTATAACCCAGAGACTGCCCATACTCTGGAATAGACTTCCCATACATGTCAAGCAGAGCACCTCACTGTCCCTCTTCAAGAGAAATCTTGATGAGTGGATGGGTAATAGAAAGTTCACCCCGGGGCCCGGGGATCACTCCAGTGGCTCTACTTGATAGAGGCACTGGGAACTAACATCGGACGGCATGATGCCAGGGCACGTCTATGGCTAGGCTTGTAAAGACTCCAGGGCCATTAGCCTAGTACACACATATGAACCTATTAGAAGTACTTATGTGAGAACTTTGCCTCCAATGACATTGTGTAAATAGATCTCTCACATACCATATCAGTTTGTTTGAGAATGAACTGATTGTCAGTAAAAATGAGGCAATTTCTACATTGCCTCAGGATGCCCATATCCACCAAGCCAGCAACAGAGACAGTAGGAAAGTTCATATCCATGGCAACAGACCCTTTTTTATTGATTAGACTGTTGGAGTGAGAATATCAATCACTGTCAGGAGTATCCCAGTTTGCAACTATGAGGACAGTGCTTGTCACTGCAGACTAGTTGTCCTGTGTGCAACTAGATATTGGAGAAATTTCAATTGTGCTTTTACAGGAGAAATGTCACTCAAGGTGTCTGAGTCTGTACAGAGCACTGCCAAACACTTGAGGGGAAAGTAATATGTAGACCCTGGAAATTTAAGGATGAAGCATTTAGGAAGGTATTCTGAAGTTAGAAACAAATCAAGCAGTACTTATTGAAAACAAAGAATTAGCT
This sequence comes from Protopterus annectens, assembly GCF_019279795.1. NCBI lineage: Eukaryota > Metazoa > Chordata > Ceratodontiformes > Protopteridae > Protopterus > Protopterus annectens. The sequence continues at coordinate 169,890,416 of NC_056730.1, read as the reverse complement.
TGTAAAGAATTATGAAAAGAGGGGAGTCGCATTAATGGCTACTGCCTGACTACTACTAATGCTGGTCTCACCACAGCTTTACTCTGGGATACAAACCTCCTTTGCTTCTTCTCTCACCAGAAGCAAAATGTTAGCACCAATTCCAAGAAGAGATGCAGACCACAGTCTGCTTGGAGACAGTAACAAATGGAACAACAAATCAGCCTTCTGGGCCACATCTGAATGGAAGCAGAGGGAACGTGAGAGGGTATGTTGATGAAGAAGGAACTATCAATCCAGATTTAGCATTATAGTAAGAATCACATCTGAGATGGAGAATTCTATCAAGCAGGACACCGTTCTAAGTTTATTTCCCATGGAAACATTTCCCTATTGACTATGGCTCAGAATGAAGACCTGTACCTAGAGATCACACCCATCTTACCGTGCCTTGCAGAAGTATTTTGTGATACTCACACAGCTACTGCAAAACTATAACCCAAAAATACATTTCTGAGAAAGCCTTAGAGGTGGATTCTGCTCTAGAAAAGTGGGTTCTATGTGCAGATGTAAATGTTTATTAGATTTCTAATAGGAGAATGTAATACGATCAAGATATCCACTTTGATAAGATTGCCTTAAAATCTCTACAGCTCAGTTTCACTTTTTGGAGAATATAATAAATGGCTGGGAGTCATCTGATGCATTTAATTCAGTCCAAATAAAATCTGACCTGCCAGCGCACATCCATGCAGTATAATCTATCTTTGTTAGAAAAATTTGGAAAGAAAACAGACACACTGATGGATTGAATATGATTAGTCTCAGTAGCTAACCAGGGCATGAAAGAAAGATATGTACACAGCAACCATTTTATTAGTAAAGTACTATCATTTTTAAACACCTTTATAAAATTATCACTTAAGACATAGGCAAACGTACAGGAACAAAAAATAAATTATATTTTACATGTAAATACAATATACATCACAAATTTTCTTTGCTACTATTATCAGTACATTACAAAAATGCTGAATTTCTGCCTTCCCTTTAACCTCATTCCTCCTAAACATTATTACGTATGTACTGATCACACAGTTTCCATTTACTTCTATATAATTTGTTCCTTACCTTCTATGAAGATCCCTCTTCTAGGTCTTTCATCTCTTTTATAATATTCAATACCTCAAATACACTTGGTGCAGACTTTGATGTCCATATTCTAGTAATTGCTTTTTTGTCAACATACAAAATTAAACTTAATAAGGCCTTCTCTAAGTCTAAGCAATTCAGATACAGTATCCCAACTCAAAAAGATAATTTCTTTACTTACAGCCATTTGCTCACCCAATATTTCTGATATAGTACTCTATATGGGTATTTTTAAAATCTGACATCTCATTACACTCCCAAAATATATGTTCCAAGTTACCTCCCTTCTCCATCACACCTCCAACATTTGCTATCTACCTGAGGAAAAAATATTTTGAAGTCTGCTTGGAGTATAAAAATACCTATGCAAACACTTCCAAACAAAGAAGCTAGAAGACTGGCTAAAAGATATGATTCACTGGCGCAGCCCACTCCCAAACTCAAATGGCTTCCCAATAAAGGGTGCATGTTTCTGTTGTTCCCTGCTTAATCAAATACCAAATCACAACCATGCTGTTATGTGGGAAACCTGGAAGAGGAAGAAAGTGTTGGCTTTGAGGGGAGTGTGTAAGGAACTGTATAGCCTCTGGTTATCACTGTCCTTATCCACTAAACTCATAAAGTGGCCAACTACATAGACGAGGAATAATAGATGACACCTGACTGTCTTCTGAGTGAGACGGTCAGGCAAGGTCTCAGGGATTAGTCTGTGCCACCCCACACCAAAGACAGACCCACAGATTCCTGGTTATTTTGCAGACCGCTACCTTGTTTGGGCTGACAAAAGTTCTGGAAGTTGCCATAATCTTAACATCTTCCAAAATCACAGCCACATACTAGCTGTTGGCTGCACCTGAACATGAGTAAATGCAGGTTCTGATGCATACTTGAGAAATGAAACTTATGTACTTACCAAAATGTTAGATCCTTGTTGTCCTTCCCCATCAGTTTTGTCTTATGGGTTATCCACCTAGAGGAGGATCCGAGGTAGCAAGAACTTTCAGACCTTCTCCAGCACTCCAGCTCTCCTTCTCTCATAATGCAATGCAGTAAGACTGTTCCCCCGATCGCCCTTGCCCACATCAACACAAAAGTCACCTAAGAGAAGGGAACGGTAACCTAGGCGGTAGTTTTAGAATATTAAGATTTCAGGCAAGGTCTATCATAATTCTGCAAGATAGGCAGCAAAATAGGTGGTGACAATTTGAAAGCGAGAAGAACAGAGGGAGTTAGAGTTGATGACATGGATAGAGAAGGACAAGGATCTAGCGTTATGGTAAGTACATAACTTTGATATGCTATGCTGTCCTCTCCGTCCATCTCCCATTAATGGAAAAGATTCCCCAGCAACCATAACTCCAAGGTGGAATTATAGAAGGATATCTTTGGGAATGGTGGAAAGAAAAGCAGCTCTGGACCTGGAAATGAGATCCAGTTTGTAGTATTTGATCAAAGCATATAAAGTAGTACATGTTGCTACTGCACAAATATCTTCCACTGAGAAGTTTTTTTTTAAATGGCAATGGATAATGAAACAGCTCTAGCAGAATGTGCTAATGGTTTGGCTTGAAGGGATAAGCACTTTAAAGTATGGATGAAGGAAATGCAATCTGACAGCCATTTGGAAAAAATGAATTCAGAAATTTAGAAGCCCAGTTTAGCATTAGAAAAAGACATAAACAGCTGATCATCTTTGCATAAAGTTGTAGCGAGACGCAAACACAAACTCAACTGACAATGTACATCTAAGAATGTATTCACCTCAGTTACAGTGATTATGGAAGAAGATGGTCAGATCCCTATATCACAAGATGGGTTGCCGACTGGCTCACTGACAGAACCCACACTGTGAAAGTAGCAGAATCTAAATCCAACTTCAGGTAAGTGACAAGTGGAGTACCACAGGGTTCAGTCCTGGGTCCTCTCCTGTTTGGTATCTACTTCTCTGAAGTACAGGCTAACACAGAAGGTCTTTGGCTAACAAAGGTTGCAGATGATTGCAAACTAGGAGCCATAATCAAAACTCCTAATGATGTGGACATCCTACAAAAGGGCCTCACTGAGACAGATTGCCTGGTGTCAAAGACATGGCCTCAAGCTCAATGCCAAAAAGTGCATTGTCATCCCTTTTGGTAAAAACTCTGTACCCATAAACTACCACATAGGCAGTAGTCTACTTAACACTGAAAGTGTGATAAGTGACCTTGGGACACAGGTGGACAGTAGTCTTTCCTTTGATAATCACATCGCCACAGTGGTCAGGAAATCCTTCTACATGGCACACCTCATCACAAAAGGTTTCTCATCCAGGAAAAAAGAGGTCATTGTTCCCCTATACTCATCACTCATTAGACCCATTATAGAGTACAATGCCCCTTTTGGTATGTACCTCACAAGACATCTTCAACAACTGGAAAGGCCACATAAATACCTCACAAAGAGGATTACCGGCCTCAAACAGATGCCTTGCATAGACCGTCTCAAAAAACTCCAGCTTTACTCTGTCGCATATCGCCTACTCAGATGCGATCTCTGCTTAACATACAAAGCTATGTCAAACCCAGAGCTGTTGGACATGCTCCACTTAAAGAAATCCCAATCCTTCCAAGCTACACGCTCTAGGGACCTAAACCTTGTCACCACAATAAAAATAACATGCTGGAGGGATAGATTGCTGTCCCAGATACTTCCCATACCCTGGAACAAACTACCTATCTATATCAAACAAAGCTCCTCATTAGCACTCTTCAAGAAAAATCTTGATGACTGGATGGGAGATAGGAAATTCACCCCGGGGATCACTTCTGTGGCTCTGTTTGACAGGGGCACAGGAAAATAATTTTATTGGGTGGCAAAAGCCAGGGTACCATTTGGCTAGGCTTATGTAGGCTCTACGGCCAATAGCCTAGTATCTACCTATGAACCTATGAATACACTGACTCAATAGCTATCTTGGGTCGAAAGGAAGGGGTTGGTCTTAAAGTAACTTTGCCTTTGAGAAAAATCAAGCAATAACTTTTGTAGAATAATTTTTACACTCAGAGATTCATCTGACAGATGGTATAGCAACCAGGAATAAAGTCTTCCAAGAAACAAACTTCAAACTGACAGAAGAAACTGGCTCAAAGAGCGACTGTGTGAGAATCTGCAACAGCAGTGGTAGGTGCCAAGGAAGAGTTGGCTCTTTAATCTGTGATCACAACATATAAGTACCTTACAAGAATGTATCTGAAATCTTAGGGGAGGCTACAGAAGAATTATTACAGCCAATGTGAAGTCTGAATAACAGCTGTTTGCACCTTTATGGTAGGCTAACTTGCACAGGAATGAAAAAGGACAGCCAAACAATCTTGTATAGATGGAATGGGAGAAGAAAAGGGATCCAAACCTTTGTTTATAACCCAAATTGAAAAATTATAAAAGTGGAAAATGTTTTCTAAGTAAAAGTCTTCTGAGAAGCAGATAAAATTTAAATAACTCTAGATGGTAAACACTGAACACTTTTCATAGGACTGGAGAAACCACACAGTTAATTTGAGGGTTCTGATGACCTAATTATGTTTGCTGGATGGGTGAGAAAGGAGATCCACTTTCAAATCCAGAACCTATGGTGGATGTAGAAGATGAAGCTACAGATAAGGGCCCAAATCTGTCAGGTCCAGAAGGGTGGAATGTGCCTGGCATATGAAAGCTTTCTGTAGGAATCTTGTTAATAGAGGTACTGGAGTGAAAGCATATAGAAGAATAGGTGGCCAAGTATGGACTATAGCATTCCACAGTGACTGCCCCTATTGAGGGAAGAGGGCAAAGCAGCTTCTTCACTTTGTATTGGTTGGAGATGCAAACAGATTGCAGCAAGACTGGTCTTTGTGGCTTAAAATTTCTGTTGCCACTGTACTGTTAAGGGAGTGCTCATGAGGCATGCAAATGTATCTGCTCTGCTTGTCCACGAGAATATTTATTTGATCGAGTATGTGAAAGTGATATGATGACATTGCCCATTGCGATACTATCATGGCCTCCCGACATAGTGGATAAGAATGAGTTTCCCCTGCTTGCTGATTTGCCAGACTATAGGAATGTTGTCCATCTGGATCAAGACAATACTCTTGGAAAAGGAAGTCCTGAGGTTCCTGTAATGCTACCAGGACAACCTTCATCTCCATAACACTGATGTGAAGATGGGCTTCTAGATTATTCCACATTCATTGAAATGTCCTCCCTTTGAAGTACCCTCCCCACCCTTAAGGAGAGGTGTCCTTGGTAACACTGGCTGTGGGAAGAGGAAAAGAAAAAGGCTGTTCATGATGGACCAAGGGAAGAGTTAATCTGCCAAGACACAAGACAATGACATAGGGCAGAGAATCTAACTGGGTGGTGAAGAGGGTAGGATTGTACTGATAGTGTCTATTGAAGAACCCTCAAAGAATGTTGTATAAGGAGCCAAGGCTATTCAGGCTGTCATGGAACCCAGTAATTGAAGGATCAGAAAAGTTGCAGAATTGTGAAAACTAAGAGCATCCTGCACTTGCATGTGAAGGGACATCAACCTCGATTTGTGGTAACTTTTCAGTATGAGACAAGGTATCTAAACTGCAGCTTAGGAATTCCAGGTTTTGGGTCAGTTGTCGACTTGACTTTTTGCAGTTTACAGGAATGCCCAAGGACTGACACAAGCAAAGTAAATAATCTCTCAGTGATGAGAATTGCATCGAGATACGGGAACACTCTGAACCCCAAGATCTGGTGAACACCTGAAGGTGGCAGTGGTGAGCCCAAATGGCAATGCTCAGAAGTGATAATTACTGGCCCCAGCTGGAAGCAGACATACCTTCTGGACTGCCTTGCAATCTTTATATGCTGGCAGAGAATGGGATGCACCAAGACCATCTGGAATTTTATCTTTGTCATATACCTAAATGGCAGAGTTAGTGCTAGTTTTACTTATCACATATGTGTCTAATTTGCTGAGGCCCAGTATGAGCCTGTGGTCCTTGTATGTTTTTGGACTAAAAAAACCTCAAGTAGACTACTGATCTTTTGTGGTCCAGTGGGACCTCTTGAATAAATTTCTTCTAGCAGCTTGGTGACTTTCTGATCTGCAGCCTTTCTCTGATGGGTTAGAAAATATGGAAGAGTTTTGGTAGAGAAGGTTGATTTGAATAAAAAAAATAATTTTATAGCCCCATGGTATAATTCTCTTCACCCAAGAACCCGGTGTGATGGCCATCCAGCTTTGAAGGGGAAGAGATAATCGTCCCCAACTGCTGTCAGGAATGCTGAAAGGGTTTACAGGAGAAGGGATCATTAAACCCTTTATTCTGCAAAGCCTCTCTACTCCTGAGGTGACATCCATTAGAATTACCCCCTCTGCCACAGGGAGTAGCCACAATGTTATGGGTTTAGAAAAAACAAATTGAAATGGCAAACAGTGTATTGCCTTCTTGCTCACTTTGACAACATATCCTTAAACTTAGGACCAAAGGGAGATGACATGATGTAGGAAGTATTCAGCAAGGATGCTTTGAAGTTGTTGGCAAAATGACTAAGTGTTAGCCAAGCATAGTGATGAATAGCTGTGCCAGTGCCTGCTGCTCTACATGCACAACTGGCTGCATTAGATACAAGCCTTTTGGTCACATCAGTAATGGATAACACAGCCACCAGTTGAGCTTCCTTGTATTTGTAGCCCAAGGCCAGTTGAGTTTAGTACCTCATTCACTACATCCCTATAGAACCTGGTAAGCTGCAAAATGTAATTCAATCTCCTGAAGGAAAACATCCCTGAAGGAGAACCACTTCACAAAATGATCCACTGCCCTGGACTCGCTCTGTCTCTGCAGCAACCACAACAAAAGTTCCAATTAAATGTAACCACAAATCAGATAGCCCAATGTATCCAGCACACTTTATTAGAACAATAAAAGGAAACTTCTCTGGCACCTGGGCTGAATTGCCTTTACAGAGTATAATGCTTCACTCCAAGATACGCAGTTAAATATAGAAGACCAACCAAGCAAATCATTAAACAATTAAAACATTAAGACAATTAGATAATTAAATCAAACACCTCCAGTTGCATTCATAAGTCAGACCTTTAGGGTACAAGGTATCAAATTTTAAAATTAACATTGACTCCTTCTTAGGGAGCTTACTTTTAATATCAAAATCATAAAATCTCTCTCTCTCTCTCTCTGTTAGGTGGATGAACTCTCTTAGGTTGAACTCTCCTCTGATAGTTCCTTCTTTATGGCTGCCACAGTTACAATCAAATTCAGAACAGGTCCTTTATTCCAGTCTGGATAATCTTTGGGAGGTAGAAGGACCTTACCTGGCTTACCAGGGACTGGTTACATCGCATCAGGAAAACATCAATGAGAATATCTACAGGAGGGCCCTCTCAGGAATTAGATGGGCCAGTTCCAAAAGCCTGCATAACTACAAGCACTACTGGGTTAGGAAAGTAAACCTATATTCTTTGTCTGTGAGTTGCTTAAACTGCTTGTCTGTCAGTAGTAGCACTGGATTTACTTCTCATTCTTACCATGTCTTTTTTTCCTCCCAAATGTCCTGCCTTTCTGCTCCTGTCAAACATCTTTACTTTGTACACTGTTTTGTGTTCCATGACATACAAGACTTGCATATGTTTTTCTTTGCTTCGTTTCTGTAATTCACAGTACACAGATGCAGAGACATTCTTAAAACCGATTACTCCATCAGTCAAACATGCCTCTGTGGTTTCCGCTCCTGTAATCTAGTTTTTCTAACATGTTACCAGCTTCATTGTCTGATTGCTCCAATAACACTTGATTCATCACAGCACTCCAGCTCATTTCCTCTCCTTCATCCAGTTCTCCTTCTTTCATTAAATTCTCCAGTGCCTCTGTATCCAGACCTCCACTCTCCAACTCAGTCACTAGGCTTTCATCTTTCTGATTCTGTCTCCAAATGTGTTCTAGCTACAATGCTTACTCCTTCCTCCATCTTGTAATCCTCTAAGCACTAGTGGCAGTCCTTTGGTTGTGCAAGAAAAGAGCAGGGAACTTTCCAGGTGCCCTGGCCAAATTTCCCCTTGGCGGTATGAGTAGCACCCAAGCTCTCCCCTGAAAAGAGGCCACTGACCTAGTGGGACTAAACTGGTAAATAAATGTTCACTTCTTATTTTAACTGTTAATAGCTGCTTTACACACACAAGGTAAAAACAAAAAAAACAGAGATGCCATATCCCATGTCATGGCCTGTATTAACATTTTATACCTAATACACATGCTGACTCTTTACAGCAATTATTATTTACATCATCGAAGTATACAGATGCTATCACAGTTATCAAGGAAATGGTTTCCTACAACACTTAACAGCTTATAATTTGTGTGCCAATATTTTATCTAGCTACTATGCTGATTCTACTTAACTAATCTCACTACATTTAAACAGGGCCGGCCTTAGCTGATATGGTGCCCTAGGCGAAGTAGTGCTTCGGCGCCCCTTAAGCCCCACCCACGTCATGCTCATGAAGCACCCCTACAAGCCATGCCCACAGGTAGGTCACTCCCCAAAAAAGCCACTCCAGTGATTCATTCCCCAAGAAAGCCAGTCCAGTCATTTCCTTTAATTATTTAAATGCATTGAAGAAAAGATACCTTGTAATGTAGTTTAAACTGCAAGTGAAGATGGAAATTTCCTTTAATAAACCTGTTTTATCTGTTGCTCCTTCACACATACTTTACTATAAAAGTCATGTCTTCTATATGTGCCTTAGTTCAAAGGGTTGCTTAGGTTAATTTAAACAGTTTAATTTACTCTGGGTAGGCGAGCAAACCTTACAGCTCAGGAAAGTAGAATAGCAACCTCTCTCCTCCCTGTGTACAGAAGCTTAAGCTAGAATAGCACAAACACAGCCATTTGATAAACAATACAATCTTGAAATGAAAACAGGCTTGGCATGAAGAGTAAAATTTTTTGCCATTGAAACTGCATGAAAACTCATATTTATAGAAAATGCATCTGGTCAGTGGAGGATTAAGTTTACATTTGGGCTGTTTTCAAAACAGACTCCTTGCACACATTTGTATATATCGTTATATGTTACATTATACACACACTCTTTGGTTAAAATAAGTCAATAAATAGGGGACATCACAATTTACAACTTCAAAAAAAGTAATCGGATTAGTAATAATTGCCACAAATAACTGTCCAGTCATTTTTTTTATAAAGTGTGACTGGTCAGAAATAACCAAATTCACACCATTGGCAGAAACAAGGCTCACTTGTAGACCCACAAACAAACACCACAGATGGCACATCAGATCAACTAAAGCAAGTTCAGCCAAACCATGAGGTGCATCCAAAATTGCACATAAAGATCTGGAGATTACTAAAAGACCAAATATTTGTAGTAAATGATTCCATATTCTTGATATTCCGTAGTTACAAACCTATCTCCAATAGTAATAGTATTTCACGACTATTTACAGAACCATACTATGCAATCTAGAAACAGAATGACTGGAACTCAATTTAAATAACAAGATTTAAAACAAAACTCTTTCAAAGCCTCCAATCTTACTATACTGTCTAGCTTCCAAAATGCCTTGAATGTCTTCACTGTTCATGCTACTCAAAGATTCTTCCTATGACAAACTATATTATGCCTGGTGAAGACCAGCATTAATTTTGTTAGTAAGGTGTGTCTGGTAGTTTGTAGTCTAGTGTTTGATTTCCTCAATGACAGCAGCGGCTAAATTCCCAGCACCTCCCTTGGGCCACCTGCCTGCCCCATATAGCCTGCAAAAGAAGGTGCAATTTGACTTGCCGTACTTGCGAGGAAGGGGTTTACTTACTGGAGGAGCCAGGTTAGGGAGTGGGAGTGAGTGGTTTATGTGAGCTCACCAATCCCAGATGAAGGGACTGGTGTTATGCTTACAGCCAAAGTGCACCCTAGTGAACCCTGTAGCATGTGTCTTTGGCTGAAGGCAGATTTTAATTCATTTATTCATTCATTCATTCAATAGCTGAGAGTGAGAACAGGTTGATGCTGTGGGTAGTGATGTTTGCAATGAATATATTAACTCTGGCAAGTTAGGGTTTCCCCTTTCTGTGCATACCTAAAAATCCCCCAACCCTAGATGCATTCATGATTACAGGAAGACTGCGCTCAAGCTTTCATACATCTTAAAGGAAGATTGACAGTCTTAGAGGTCACAGACCTCCAAGATCATTCTCTCCCTGGACAGTGAGGCCCACCCTCATCAGAATTCAGCCAGGGATGACTGGGAATAAGGGGAACATATCAATGGTGAGAAGATGGATACAAAAAATAATTCATCAGCATATTTGGACACTGGCTTGTTGAATGCTATCTCCACAGAACTGGGGACAGGAAAAGAACTATAAAATACACAATAGCAACAGCAATGATGCAGTTATTGTTTTATTTGTTCTTCTTTTTATATTTACAGTGAATGAAGTGGGGTTATGTGGCTAATAACAGCAGCAAATTAAAATACCAGTATTTGCATTCCTTACTTTAATAAGATCTGTGCTTAAGTGGAACCCAATTAAAGACAAATATTTGGCCTACAATTCTTGCATAATACATGAGTATAAATGATCATTTCTTCATACTAATCTGATGTAGACTACATTTTTATTATAATAATAAAACTGTGATATCCTGGCTACTGATACAATGACAGTAAAATTATTTGGTGAGATGTATTGAGACCCTGTAGGAAAATAAGTTGTCTCTCAGACTCTAGATATTTTACAAAAAAAAAAACATACTTCTCTCACTACTACTGTTCAACATTTCCATGTGGAAGACACCTGAGTTCTTTATACTTTTACTACCTTCCATTCTAAGAACATGGTCTGCAACATTGATTTTACTTCTGTTTTAATAACTTACATTTATGGACTTGTATTAATATTATACAATATCTCATATGTCATTGTATTACCTACAAAAGGACATTACCCTATGCAGCTTGCAGCTTTCAGTTTCACATTTTCATACTACTTCCATTTGTTTAAGCACACAGGAATCTAATAAAATTCATATTCACAGTGCTGTATGCAGAGTTGTCCCCCCGTACCTTGGAAGCAATGTAACAGCTCATTACATTTAGCATTCTCCTTCTATATACATGTTGACACATACCAAAAAAAAAATGACGAAACTGCTATGTTGTAACAATATTAAAGCAATAGAGCAGAAAATCAGGTTTTTTTAAACAAATATTACAATAAAACTCAGCCAAATAAGTTAGAAAAGTCTGTGGCAGCAAGATATAAATGCTACATTTAACAGAAGCTAATTACAGTTTGATACAGTGTAAAACACTATGCAATACGGAAGGATAGCGGTATCAGCACACAACAATCTTAATACATTTGTATCGTCCCTGCTTGCAGTTCAGTGTCTTCTAAACACAGTTCTTCACAGTCAAAAGCATTTCCATTCAAAACTAACTCTCAAGAGTAAGATTCAACAGTTAATTCCTGCATCTTACCTGGTGTGCATGCTATCACTAAGCCGCGGGACAAAGGGGGTCGAGTAGATAATTTAAAAATGGCGCCCTTGGTTCTAGGGGACTTATGTAGAAGTAGGCAGGATATGAGGTAATAAGTGGGGGTGGGCTACACCAGAAAAACAAAGGATTTCACAAAGTCAGTCAGTATATATGAAAAAAATAGAGCAACAAGGCATTAAATGCGAAGTAACTTTTTTTTTTTTTTAACTGTCCTGGCCAACCTGCAGCTGTTAAGTGGGAGGGCGCTCACTCCCCTCCCCCAGAGTTCTGGCTTCCGGTTACACTTCAGCAGGGCAGGACACTGAGAAGGGCGCAAACTTCGTTAATTAAAATAAATAAAAACTGCGCCCTTTATGAGGCTGACATTTACGGCGCCCTAGGCGAGCGCCTAGTTCGCCTATGCCTAAGGCCTGCCGTGCATTTAAAGGTCAAATCAGCAACTATATTCTACAAACTATCAGTCTTTTTAAACCAGGCCAACCCTAAATCTTAACTGCAAAAGGGTCTTGATTATAAGGCAGTCCTGGGCATTTACAAAATATCAGTAAAGAAATATTTTAAAGAAAACTGCTGCAGCTCTAGTGGGGTGCGCATTAATAGTTCTTAACAAAGGTTTAATAGACTTATCACAGCAAAAATCAACAGTGTGGGCCAGCAACTATAGCAACATTTGTTTGCTTACACAGACAGGTATTCTCTCTTTTTTTTTTATAAAGAAATAAAAAAAGTTATCGGTTTCCCTGAAAGAATGACATCTCCTTGTGTAATATCTTGTCTGATTATTTTCAGCACATTTACAAGATGCTTCACTTCCATTTGGTGGTTTAGATAGATGACTTGGGCCTAAACTGAATGACTGAGAGACTACTGACACCCTGAGCATAAACAAGGGACTGACTTTTGAGGCAAACCTTTTGTTATGGGCATCATCAATCACCATGGGCAAAATCCCATACCACTTCCTTGCAAGCTGTAGGTCCCACTCTATGACCTAGGAAACCCATAACATACATTTACACTTACTGGAAACACTCACCATCCAACCTAATACCATACTCATGGGTGACTTTAATTACTCCACTATTAACTGGGAATCACATACTACACCAAACATGCAGGCACAGAGATTCCTGGATTTTGTAAACACAAACTCCCTGGACCAGACTGTCAATACGCCAACCAGTGGTGCAAACATACTGGATCTGGTCCTCACTAATATGGGAGAGTACTGCATACCCACTAGTGTAATGCCTTCTCTGGCAAGGTCAGACCACAAAATGGTCTCCTTTGAAAATAAAACTGGAACCTCAGCTAACCCTGGACTGTTCAGAAACTACTCTAAGGCAAACTTCCTACTATTAAGTGATAACTTGACAAAACTACAAGCTCCCATAAACCCTGAGAACCCTGCTCCCTACGTGGAACTGTTAAAAAAAACACTATACAAGCAAATTAGCAACTGTATAGAGGCAACTCTGCCCACCAAGAAGTAGTACAGGACTAACAAAAAAATGAGCCAATCCTGGTAGAATCACAACATTAATAGGCTGTACAAAAGGAAGAAACCGTTGTAAAATTAGGAGGTATAGCATCCATCAGGATAAAAGCACTCTTATCATACTAAAACAGCTCAGAGGATAAATAGTCTACCAAAGCAAAATTTGAGGTAAATATGGCCTACCAGGCCAAGGATAACCACAAGGCATTCTTTGGCTATGTCCACAACCTCAATACACAATTGTGTGCAGAGCTCATTGTTATGGAGCCACCTACACTGAGCCAGAAGATATAGCAAACCTAACGGCTGACAAATTCAGCTCTAACTTTACCCCTTTCTCCCCATCAACCTTCCCTCAGGAAATACCATCAAATATAATTCTACCTACGACCGCTAGGGACCAGGTCCTCAATGCTCTCTCTAAGTCCAAGAACACTGCATCAATGTGCCCAGACAGTATCCCAGGATGTCTTCTAAATGGCATGAAACACGACCTATCCTGATAGGCCCTTTGGAATTTCTACTTAACTGTAGCCTCCAAACAGATTTTGTGCCTCATGAATGGAGAGCAGCAACAGTCATCCCTCTGCACAAAGGTGGGCCATCTACAGACCCGCAAGTTTCACTAGTCTCATATGCAAAGCCATGGAAAGAATTATCATGGAAAAGATCAATAATGACATAAAACCTAGCCCAATCTGGTTTCATCAAAGGCAGGTCATGCCTCCTCAACTTGGTGGACTTCTTTGAGAAGGTCACCAAAGCAATGGATGAGGGTAAAATTGTTCGCATTGCCTACCTTGACCTGGCCAAGGCAACTAACAATACCCGACTTGCGCACTGATGACAAACTCAAGAGGTTAGCTATAAACCCTCATGTTACCCCCAGTGGGTATCCAGCTAGCGCTCAGACAGGACTCAGGAAGTTAGAATTGGGGAGTTCACCTCTGCAAAGAGGCCAGTCACAAGCGGAGTCCCACAGGGATCAATCCTGGGACTGTGCCTTTTTGGCCTTTACTTCTTTGAAGTCAAGGTCAGAGACCTCTGATTGACTAAATTTGCAGATGATTGTCAATTTGGAGCAGTCATAGAATCTCCCACCAACACAAATGTTTGCCAGGAAGGTTTGACACAGCCAAATAACTTCTGTCAGAGCCATGGACTAAAACTAAATGCCAAGAAATGCATAATAATATCCTCTGGGAAGGCATCCATAATGACAACATACCCCTAAGAGTTGATCCAGTAGTTAAGGACTTGGGGGACACACAGACAGTGATCTAGCCTTTGACCATCACATGTCTACAGTAGTGCAGAAATCATTCTATGTTGTGCAACTTATATACAAAGGTATGGTATCTAGGTCTAGGGTGGTCATTGTTCTACTGTATTTGGCATTCAGACCTATTATTGAGTACAGTGCCCCCTTTTGATGTGTACCTAACTAGGCACATCCAACTGGAACATCCAGAGGTTCCTCACTAAAAGAGTACAGGACATAAGTAACGTGTCCTATTCAGACCGCATCAAGGCACTATATCCCTGTGCTCTCTCTCCTACAGGCTGTTGAGGGGAGATCTATACCTGGCATACAAGGCATTGCCAGACCCCACCCTGATGAACCTCCTGCATATCTGCAAAACGAACAGTGCCAGAATTACCCATTCTAAAGACTTAAACGATGGCTGGGATATAAATAAGACCTGCTGGAGAGACAGATATGCATCCCAGAGACTACCCCATCTATGGAACAGGGTTCCCATATGTGAAGCAGAGGTCCTCCCTAACCCCTATTGAAGTGTAACTTGAACAACTGGATGGGGAACAGGAAATTCATCCCTGGTTTGGCAACTATGTCTCTAATGGACACAGGCAGCCTGTAAATATTTTATCTCCCAGGCCCCTGCTTACACTTAACAAGGGTACCAGAACATGCTGTTTCCAAACACCTTTATTGAAATATCACTTGTGACACAGGCAAATTTAGATTCATATAAAAGTAATCGCACTATAATTAACATAAACATTTTACTTCACGTATATTGCCATATGTCATATAACCTAAGCAACAATACATAAATTATTCAATTACTGCCTTTTTTCTTTAAACAACATCTGTATTAAACCATCACTTACAACATAGGCAATCATACATTTATACAAATGGAAATAAACCAGACCAACACAATCCTAGTTGGAAGCTTTTTACATCACAAACCATACTGACACTCCCAATTGCAAACATTATAAATCACTTATAATCGACCCACTCTTTTTTCAGTCAAACATTACATAGTTCATTTAAGTCCTATGGCCTTTTAAATTTCATTCCTCCCTTGTGCGTTCCCACAATTCCTATTTTTTCATATGTAGTTTGCTCCTACCCGTTTCTAAAGATCTCAATTCCAGTTGTTTTATCTCTGTTACTATATTCACTATTTCTAGTTTAGTTGGTTTAGATTTTGATTTCCATTTTCTAGTAATTGCTTTTTTGGCAGCCACCATTATTAGACACAGCAAGGCCTTACCATGCCTAGGCAATTTCAATTCTGTATCATAGCTCAGAAAAATCATCTCCCTCATCAAACCAATCTGCCCACCCAGCATCTCAGACAGTGCATCCTGCAGGGAATCCATAAAGTCTGCCAGTTCACCGCACTTCCAGAAAATATGTTCCCAATTACCTTTCTTCCCCATCACACCTCCAGCATTTGCTGTTTGCCTGAGGAAAAATTATCTGGAGTCTACTTAGGGTATAAAAATATCTATGTAACCATTTCCAGGCAAAATTCCTAAATCTTCTAAATTTTGTTGCATATTTGGGAGACATACGTATATTTTCCCATTGCTTCTTTATGAATTGCTTATCCAGTCTCTCTTCCCAAGCCTTTCTATCCTCCTCTGATTGATTCTTATAGTTGTCATTCAATATTTTATATGCTCTAGTAATTATTCTTTTTAAATGGCAGCTTCTGTTCTAGATTATATTAAAAACTCTACAAGTGCTGGTCTTTCGTTTAGGACCCCCCCCCCTTATTTCTTTCTCTTTGCCTATACTCTGCCTTCCCTGTCAGGGATTGATATCAATCTCCAGTCTGTATCCCTAATTGCAGTCACCCCATCGGCAGAATCTCCCTTCTCCATTCCCAAGTTGGTTTAGTTTTTAGAATACTTTCTGCTACTTTATGGCTATAATATTCTGCACGATTGTTTTTATTCTCCTTAAAGGCCTGTATCCAAAATCCCAGTCTCTCCTTGTTTCTTGCTCTTCCCCTGTGTTTCATCATCATCATCCCTTCTTTCAATTTGAATTGTAGTTTTCTGCTTGTGCTATGTTCAGGAGTCTTAGCTGTGTAGTTCTGAAATACCCCTTCAAATTGGGTAATCTCAATCCACCCTGTTCTACTGGAAAAATCAGCTTATCCCACTTGACTCTTGTCATCTTCCTCTCCCAGATAAAGTCCTTCAGCCCTTTATTAATTGCTACCCACAACTTCTCCTCTGGTTGATAAAAATATGCCTGACCTGTGTGTAAGACTAAAGGGACTAAAAACATTTAACTGCTTGTATCTTACTATCCATATAACAAAGGTTCGATTTGCTCAGTTTTTGTATTATCTTTTGTTTAGTCTCTTCCCACATATCCTTAGCTGCCACATTAGAATAATTTTTAATCCATATTCCTAAATATTTCATTTTATCATGTCCCCATAAATATGGGTATTCCTGAACCAGTTCATGTGTGCTGTTGTAGCTTCATGAATTTTGTATCCCAAAAAGATATGAAACTGTCTCAAAATGTTCCACAACACTGTAATGTCTGTTTCTGGTTTTGTCAAGTACAAAATAATATCTGCAAATAAAGCCAGCTTTTCTTGACTACCATACCAATTATATCCTTGAATTTCGGAGTCCATTATTTTCTTTGCCAATGGTTCTAAACATAATTCAAATAATAAAGGGGAAAGAGGACACCCATCTCTGGTTCCTCTATTCAAGCAGAAATTATCAGAGAGGACCTCCCACACACTAAGTTTCACCTCCGATCCCTCATATTATTCTCCTAAAACAAGGGTATCAGAACTTTTCAGAGATTTACAATGCATGGCTAGGCTTAAAAAGGCCCTTGTGGTTGTTAGCTTAGTACTCACCTATGAACTCAAGAAACATTGTAAACAGTGTTTTTTCATATAAGGTCTTGCAACTCTCAACTGCTTGCCCTCTAGGTACAACAACCAGAAAGTGTTTCCATGAAAGGGACTTAATGTCCATTATTTTCAGTAGTTCAAACAGGCAGTCAAGTTTTAAACAAAGTTCAAATCCCAGGAAGAGGGATGAGTCTTCTAGAAGATGTTAAATACAGAACACCCTTTAAAAGGTGTTAATAAACAGATTTCTTACTATCTGTGGAAAACCCAGTACACAGCAACCTGTAGAAATATGTATTTTTATCTGTCGATACACTGTTTGATTCAAAATTATGGTTTAGATGATCCAAAATGCTTGGAATTGGATGGATCCATGAGTGTAGAGCCTTTGTGGTAGTCCAAGACACAAATCTCCTCTACTTTTATGAGCAATATTTCCTTGTTCTAGGACCGATGGTGGTTTTCCTTTCAGAATGCTTAAACCTTGTCTGGAGAAGGAATTAGTTAGCAATTTATAATTCTGCTCTTTAAGCTAACAGAATTGTGATTCTGAGACTGGAATATGTACTCTGCCATACTGCTGAGTTACTGATTAGTTGTATAGAAGCAAGGGCCATAATGGAAGACTGGCTAATGTCACAGATAAAAGTACAATTGTTTTAGCCAAAAAGGAGCTATGCAAATGAAATTAGCTTTGTCTTTCTTTGCTGTGTGGAGCACCTCTGAATCAGTTGAAATGGTTGGAAACCATAAAAGCAAGAATTTTGGTGCATGGAAATTAAAAAGTATACATGATCTAAAGTGAGTGGTGATACAGCAGACAGCAAAAGAGCTAGAGCTGACTGTTGAGGCATATAACAAGCAGGTCCGCTTCTACTGTATCTTGAATTTGTACAACGTCCTACAAAGTCTGTACATCCAGCTACTGTTCATGAGCCAGAATTACTCTGCTGCTGATGGAGTCTGATAGTTGGTTCTGTATGCTTGGAAGATATACCACAGAGAACTGTAGATGATGTTGAATGGTCCACTTTCTCTTTGCAGAGTGGGAAACATCTGGTTCATCACTGCATTTGATGCACTTTATAACTGTGGTGCTGTCCAGTCTCATTTGAAGGTGATCTACTACTGTTGCCATTAAAGCTGTCAATGTTCCTTATACTACTTTCACTTCCTTCTGGTTGATATGAGAAGACCTTTCTTGTTAAGACCAGTTGCCTTGCACTAAAGGATCCCTAAGCACAGTCTGAAAAGTTTGTTGATAGCTGCTGAATTACTGACCAATGAAGAAACAGCATCCCTCCTGATACATTGGCAGGGTCCATCTACCAAAAGAAAAATTGCTCTTTACACACCGAAAAGAAGAAATGCAGTCTCTAGGAAATCACAGGGCCCTAAAGTAGTGCTTTGCTGTGATGACCTGTTGTTGTGAGAATTCTGTCAATGCATTCTGAATCTCCAATTACTTTTTGTGAGGAAAATCTTTAATTTGGACAATGAGTATGTATTAGCCCCCGGTAAGACCAACTACAGGGTTAATGGATGATTGTGTGTAGTTTTCTTTGATCCCCAAAGACTGCATCAGCAAAACTGTAATACTGATACGACATCATAATATTTTCTATGACTGAGCTACTTAGAAGGTAATCATTCAGATAAGAAAAGGTGGTTATACTTTGTCTCCTGAGCTCTACAAATACTGTGGCTAGGCTGCTGTTAACCACTCCATGTGTTGTGGATAGTTTAAGTGGCAGAGTTGAAAACTGAAGGTTAACAATGAGGTGCCTGAAAAACTGGTTAAACCACCTGTGAGATGGCCTCATGGGGATATGTAAATGAACACCTTCTAGGTTCACTGATGGTATACAGAATCCTCAGTCTATGTCAGAGAGAAGTGTTGTCCATGGCACCATACTTAGTTTACTTGCCCAAATGTGCTATGGTCTATCTGGTAGTGGTCTCAAAATGTGGCCCTTTGCTGGGACCAAAAATAGCCTGGAAGACTTGACTTATCTGTATTGCTCTTTTAATAACTAAGATATAATCCATTAATAACACAATCTGTATTACCAGATGAAATATGCTGTGTAGGATTGAATGGGGTTGTTTTTTTTCTGCAGAAATTCTGTAGTATTAATTTGAGCTGTTGTTTTGAATACATGTTTATATGTGGTTACTTCCTTCTAAGAAGAGAGAGAGATATGGAAGCTTCCTCACAGAAGTACTGGTTAACTCTGAGGGAAGGAACAGCATATATATAGCTGGGGACTACTTAAGGCTGTATCAGACCATGAGACTGCTGAATGGGTGTACCTGTTTTGCAGATTTTTTTTTTTTTTTGCCTGCAAGGGAATTTTTGTGAAACTGAGCAGTTGGAGCTGGTAAATTTCTTTAAATATTTTGTCTTCCCTTTCTCTTCTGAGTCATTTAATACATCAACTGTCTAACCAAAAAAACATGTCATGAGTAGTCAGGGCATCTAACAGCTATGTTTAACATCCTCAGTCAGACAGGTCTTCTTACAACACTCGTCCTGACATGGCTGACCCAGTTGTGGTGTTCAGAGCACCATATGTACAATGTGAAGTATGGACCCTATTTTCCTGGGTATAGCATTACTTTTCTAACTTGCCTTTCTTATTACTGCTAAGGAGTTTCTGCGGTATGCCCTGCATCTTGCCCAAAACAAAGATTTGTTAAGCAACTGTGCATGTGAAACAATTAATCTCTGCCATAGGTAAGGTACTAGATGTATATAGTTTTTTCCACACCTGTCGAGCAACTTCAATTCCCTGTCAAATATCAAAGGGTCCAGTAGTATGAACTTCCTAGAAGGAAAGAAGGTGAGGAGATACAAGTGTGGAATGGTCTGTTTTATGGTTAATATAAAATCCTGCCTTTCCTGGGGATCTTACAAAGCCCAAAACAAAGAAACAGTCCAAAACATTTTCATCATGAAAAATGTGTTTAATAAACCATAAGACAAGCCACACAAAGTAGTATTACAAAAGTCCACATAACAGAGTGCTGAATAATTCGGGTACCCTGGCATACATACCTTCTAAGAAATTAAAACAGACATACTCACAACACAATACTTAAACTAGGTCATCTGACCAACATTAGTATACACAAAGCCTTAACAGGCAATACATTACTCCAATTAACATTCCCCCCTACCAATCCCTTAGCTACCTTCTTACTAACATACACCCCTTCCTAACATACTCCAGTGGTACTTGGGGAGAAAATGGGTTGGGGTGCATGGCAAGGCTTATAAAGGGTCTAGTGGCTGTTAGCCAAGTAACAACCTATGAACCAAATGGGGAAAGAGTTGCATATTTTGTCATGTATGTTGCCTCTATTCTAGCAGAGTAAATTTTATTTTGTTCTCTCTTTCAGCATTTACTTTGTTTTCAAAACAAACATGACCTTACATTTCATGTTATTAATACTTCTTGCATGTATGTTTTTGAAATACTTAACTATAAAGTACTAACAAAGCTGCAATTCGCAATACCTGTTAAGTGCTCTAAGGTATGAATTACCTATATAAAGTACAGTTGTGTACACTTACCATAAATGTAGATACTTGATTGTATTCACTGTTGCAGTCATCATATTTGGGTTATCCCTGCCAGGGTAGCCCTCGGCCGGCCCGAATACCATTGGCTTAGTATTTCTGCGTCGGTTGCTATAAAACCATTAGCATAGGCAGAGGGAATGCTGATCCTGCTGATGTTCCTTAATATTTAAAAAAATTCCTTTAAAAAGAATAACATTTGCTTAGGAATATCAATCATTTAGCAACTTCACCATCTCCCACAGTCTGCACAATTGCTTGCCATCGAGTAACATGTATAACTGAACCAAAGAGATCTCAAAGTCAAGAGCAATCCAAAAGTAGTCACTTTACAGCTTTAGAAAGCTTAGGACAAAGATGCTAGCATCTCCAGTAAAAGAATGGAAATGCTCCATTGTTTGCTGCAATAGATTATGGACTGCTTTTCCTATGCTAGTAGGCATCAAATGTTCAGAAGATACTATCAGACTACCTGAGAGGTTAAGAAATTTTTACATGTCTTTGGTGAACAGTAAAATATGTGAACATCTGGAAGTGGATTCAAAACTAATTCAAATTACTTTTTGAGATAAATTTTACTTTCTCATCCAATAATTAAAAAAACTTGAAAACGTCTTATTGGGTTACATGGTAGTGTAGCATATTTATTTCCATCATTCAACGTGTTAGAGCACATAGGTAGAAAGCATAGTTGCATAAGTTCTGCTTACCTATAACACTGCCTTATTGGCATATGGACAGTAATGCCCCACTACCCTATGTCTTGCATCCTACCAAAGCTCAGAGCTGCTCCTTCTGCCTGTCTGTGGGTGTGATGGATCAATCACCTGAGACACTGGGACTACCTTTTAGACCCATGGACAGGACACTTTCATTTTTCTAGGGTCCAGAAAGAAGAGAAGCTGAAAATGTTAACCTGCGAACACCTACTGTTCCAAACCAAAACCCACACACACTTTACCACAAAAAAAGACAGTTGAGCATAAGTCAGTGGCAACTCCAAAACCAAATTATGAACATCCAAAAAGGGGGATGGTGCTGACAGTATGGCAGTGTGTTTTACGAACATCTACAGCTACTACGTTCAACAAATACATTGTGTTTTTGACATATGGGTAGAGTCCCAAAGTATACCCAACCAGGAAGTGGGAAGTATAAAGGTACAGGAGACCCTGGACAGCAGTCCTAGAAAAACCTGCACTGGATTTAAAAAAAATGCATCCAGCTTGCAGCACTTTGTAAAGCTCTGGACAGAGGACCAAGTTGCGGCCTATACAATAATTCTAGAATCCACTTCTTTCCAATAAGCCACTGAAGAGGAAAAGGCCTTGGTGGAATACACCTTTACCTTGCCTGGATTTTCCATGCCATGATGGGTGCAACAAAAAAACAATACCAGAGGACAACCAATGTGCAACGGTTTGCTTCTAGACAGGTTGACCCTTTTTTGCATTCCTAAAGGGTTTTGTTCTGTCCAGGTAGTACCTAAACTGTTGATGTACATCCATGGTATGAAGTACCCTCTCTTCCTTATTCCTTTTCTAACATCTTTATTAAATTATTACTCAAGATGCAAGTAAACATACATTAACAGGAAAAAAAAAACATTTTAACATTTCTCATTTAAATACAACATACATCATATATATTTTCTTTGCTACTATCACCAGTCCAACATTATAAAAAAATTAATTCCTGCCTTCCCTTAAACCTCACTACTCCTTTTCATGAAAATTATTATGCACATATTGTTCTGCAATGTCCATTTACTTCTATGTAATTTGCTCCTTCCCTTTTCCAAAGATCTTTCTTTTAAACTTGAGGCCTTACTATGTCTAGACAATTCAGATCCTGTATCCCAGCTGAAAAGATTCATTTCCTTACTTAAGCCATTTGTTCACCCAATATTTCTGATACAGTAGTCCGTAGGGAATTTTCAAAATCTGCCAAATGATTACACTCCCAAAACATATGTTCCCATTTACCTCTTTCTTCTCCATCATATCTCCAACATTTGTTATCTACCTGAAGAAAAATGTTTTGACGTCTGCCTGGTGTATAGAAATAGCTACACAAACACAAGCAAAGATCCTAAACCTTCTGGACTTGGCAGCCATACATACGTCTTCCCATTGTTTTCTTGTAAATTGATTTTCCGGTCTCTCTTCTGAATCTTTTCTAAACTCCTATGATTCTTATAGTTATTATGCAATATTTTATATGCCCTACTAAATTATCCTTTTTTAACAGCTGCTTCTGTTCTAGATTCAATTAAGACTTTACCAGAGCAGGTATTTCACTTAAAATTTCCCTATCCCTTTCTCATTGCCTGTACTCTGAGATCGAGCCCTGGTAGGGAAGTCAGTCTCTAGCCTGATATACAAATGCCTTTTTTGCCTCATCCTACTCTATTACCTTTCCTACCAGAGTTATTTGCTCCCAGTATCTTGGTTCTTTTGCCAGGTTTCTCCAGTCAATTCCAGCCCTCTCTTGCCTGTCTTCTGTAACCCTACTTGCAGTCATCTCTTTTGGTAAAATGTCATTTCTCCACCTCTTGTATTGATTTAGTTCTTAGAATACGTTCCGCTACTTCTGTTTATGGTTGTTATTACTCACATTAAGGATCTGCATCCAAAATCCCACTCTCTAGTTCTTGAATTTCCCCTTGAGTCATCATCATCCTTTTCACTCTGAATTATAACCTTCTGTTTGTGTTAAGTATACGAGCGTTAACTGTGTAGCTCTGAAATATCTCATCAAATCAGGTAAACTAAACCACCTTGTTCTAGTGGAAGGATCAACCTATCCCACTTAACACTTACCATCTTTCTCTCCCAAGATAAATTCCTTCAATTTTTTATTATTATCCACAGCTTCTCCTCGGTAAGCTTAACCCATAGATGAGACTAAACAGACTACACCTATTTTCACTGCTTGTATCTCACCATCCATATCCATAAATAATAGTT
Organism: Protopterus annectens; assembly: GCF_019279795.1. Taxonomy (NCBI): domain Eukaryota; kingdom Metazoa; phylum Chordata; order Ceratodontiformes; family Protopteridae; genus Protopterus; species Protopterus annectens. Next base: position 169,866,549 of record NC_056730.1, on the reverse strand, counting down.
TCCAGTTTCTCAAATTTTATATCTTTTGTTTAGTTTCTTCCCACATATCCTTAGCTCCCATAACAGAAGTCTTTTTAATCCACACTCCTAAATACTTCATCTCACCATGTCCCCATAAATACAGGTATTGCTGAACCAATTCTTGTGTGGGTACATAATTTACAGCTATAACCTTTGTTTTATCTTCACTAATTTTATATCCCAAAATGACTTGAAACTGCTTCAAAATGTTCCACAACACTGAGATGTCCTTGTCTAGGTATATCAGGTGCAAAATAATATCATCTGAAAATAAAGACAACTTTTCTTGCTTGCCATACCAATTATATTCCTGTATTTCTAAGTCCCTTATTTTCTTTGCCAGTTGCTCTAAATATAAGGCAAATAAAGGGGAAAGAGGGCACCCCTGCCCAGTTCCTCTGTTCAAGCATAGCTTATCTGACAGGAACCCTCCCACTTTAATTCTTGCCTCTGATCCTTCAGATATCCTTCTAATTAACATTATTGTATAAGGGAATGCAAATACTTCAAATTCCCTACTCATAAAATCCCAGTTTACTCTGTCAAATGCTTTCTCTGCATCAAGACCAACCAATAACAGAGGTATTTTCTTAACATTCTGTTTCCCCCTGGATCATCATTGTTCTATTAATGTTGTCAAATGTTTGCATGCACTCCATAAAACCACACTGATCCATAATCTATCAATTTTGGAAACACCTTTGCCATTATTTTAGCTAATATAGACAAACACTTTACAACTGTGGTTTAAAACTGAAATGGGTTTATATGAAGCTGTGTCTGAAGGGTCTTTGCTATATTTAGGTAACACAGCCACCATAGCTTTCTTCCAAGATGTTGGTGCTTCCCCTTCTTTTAAAACACTGTTAAACAAAATCTTCCAGATCTTTATCATGTTCTTCCCTCAAATTTCCAATCTTCCACAGGAACAGCATCTCTTCCTGGTGACATTCCTGAAGATCGATTATACATCACTGTTTTTATCTTGTCAGCTCCTATCCTGACTGTTAGTTTTTGAGCCTCATCTACCACTAACCTTGGCATATTTAAATCCTCCATAAATATTTCTGTTTGCACTCTTTCTTAATTTCCACTTTCTCTGTTTTATACAAATATTCATAACATTTCAGGAATATCTTTAAAACCTGTACAGGATCTTAGGTAACCTGTAACAATAAAAATAACCAACGTCTGGCGACAACCCTTTCAACATTCTGTCATTGTGCAAAGTTTTTTTTGCACTGGTGTTATTAAAATAGTTGTTTAACTGCAAACTTTCTAAACTCAGGCATATTATCCATCACTCCCTTATTTTTCTTTAGCACTCTGCATTTGCTCCTCTTCTTGTTCTGTGAGATTCCTCTTATTCTACAATACTTTACCATTGTCAGCCCCTCTAAATAATTTCTATTACTTGTTAACCATATCTCTTTCTTTCGTTTTTATTTCAATCCTATTTTTAAATCCCATTTTCATTTTATCCCATTCACTAGCTTTAACTTCTGAAGATATTTCTATCTTCCATAATAACTCTCAAAGTCCACTACCCATTCCTTAAATTCCTCCTTTTAACAGGTAGGTGTGAAAGCGCCAGTATCTTATTTTTACTTAATTACCCTGGATTTTTATCTTAGTTTTTATTGGTGTATGATCAGAAACACTTACTGGATATGTGTCAAACCTTTCAGTGAAATAGAATTTCTATCTAGTCTAGCCCATTTATTGTACCTTGGGGAATATGTAAATTCTGTCTGAGCTCCTACTACTAAATTCATGTCTTCCATACCAAATATTTTCATAAATTTCTTCAGAAAACTACCCTCTTCTGTTATATTGTCCCTTCTAGGTCCGCCTGAAAATGATACATCCTCACTACTGCAAATCAAATTCCAGTCCCCACCCGTAAATAATATTCCCTGGTGAAAGCTGATTTCTCCCCAAATTTTCTTCGGCTCTATAATAACAGTTTTTGGTGGAATATAAATACATGCCACTCTAATCCTCCTCCCTTTCCAACAGCCCTTTACTACCACAAATATACAATTTTCTCCTTTTTCCCCCTCATCTATCACTACTGGAGCCCCTCTAGCAATTAATATAAATACTCCCCTTTTCCTTGGCCCCTAATATTCTACTGAGTAACCATTCTGAAATCCCTTCTTTGTCAAATTCACGTCCTTATTTATTTGCAAAGGTATCTCCTGCATAGCTATTTGCACTCTACATTTCTTAATATAATTCAATACTCGTTCTTTTTTATCTACAGCTGTAAGGCCATTAATGTTCCATAATATGGAGAACCTAGCCATCATGCTAAAAAGCTACTGCTCCCACCTATTATACACAAGTTTTTTAAGGTATTTTTTCCAGCTTTTGTGTTACATGCATATACTAATGTATGGCAGGCTGTTCGTTTGCATAAATCTTTCTTCTCACTTCCATTTGAACCTATGTCACATTTTTCAAGACTTTTTGTTTTAACGAAAACCTTCAAGCAAAAAACTAAATACAAAACACCTTATCCCCTAGTAACGTGAAATAAACACACAAATCTATTTACATCTTCAAAACATGAAGTGTAACCCTCTAGAAGTGAACAACTGCCCCAAATTCAAGGCTGCTCCTACAGACATTAAACAACCTAAAATTAAGGTCATTCATAGTAAATTGCATGTGACAGTCTGTGCTCCCACTTACACTGATTGCTGTCTGCTCTTTTCTTATTCCCTTCCCAGATATGAAAAACAGCTTTCATGCTTTCAGAAAACATTATCTTTTAGCCCTAAGAAAAAGTGCACTGGATAAACTGTACACTATTCTAACAACTGCATTAAAGCATTAAGGCTGTTAGGGCGGTTGTTACCTCTTACTCGCTTCCCATAATTTCAAACTTACTTTTTTCACTGAAATGCTTACCATTGTACCTTTAAATTTTGCATTTCCCTCAGCAAAGAATTCTCAAGAGTAACTGTTTGCACCTCTAGGCAGCTTGCCTCCATGGCAATGTACTCAGCAATGAGTCTGTAAATTTCACTCAAAAAAGAATACACAGCTGCTTTCAACTGCAGACATCCCAAGCGAACATTTGCTAGTGGAAAAACAAGCTAACATCTTTGTACTTGTATGAAACTTATGGCTTTCATCATTTGTCTTATTTCTAAAGCCTACACCTGTTACAGCTTAAGCCAAAGGTACTAATCTAGTCATTCAACCTTGTAAAATAAAAAGTGAAACTATCCTAAATCTACATATAATATAATCAGTGCAATTTTACACCCCACTCCAGCAGCGAAGATCATAGTATATGAGCAGTAGACTTTCTTTTGTCTAGCTTTTTTTCTCTTGTTATACTGTAAAAAAAGAAGTTATGTACTTACCATAACGTTCCATCTGTGTTATCCATTTTCATTATTCCTCAACAATTGGGTTCAGAGCCGACTCAACCACATTTTACAGCTCGTTAATACTGGAAACCCATAATGCTCTAGTCCCCTACCATACCTTAGATCTTGTTTGCTGGCTTTATAGACCATTAAAAAACACTAGGATAAGAAACCAATACCTGGAGCTCAAAAGTAGGAAAAATGGTTCCCTAATCTTCTCGTTCTTCCAGAAGTCACAAACCAAATGTCAGGGGGTTAGAGGGAGGGGAGTTGAGGAAGAAAGAAACGGACAACACAGATGGAATGTTATGGCAAGTACATAACTTCTTAATGTTGTCAATTTTCATTCATTCCTCAACATCTGGAACAGAGTCCCCATCTACCCGAATCCCAGCAGGTCCCGCACTGTTCAGCTGAAGGCTGCTCTTTCCCTCAAAACCAAATCCAATCTGTAATGAGTAATAAAGGTATGAGGATCATCCCAAGTTCTAGCTGCAAAGATATCATTCATGGAAGACCTGGATAAAAATACTGATGACGTTGCCATGGACCTGGTTGAATGGGCTCTCAAAGGTTTTGACACCCAATTTGTTATAGACAAAGGAGATGCAATCAGTTAAACATTTGGCTAAAGTTACTTTCATAACTGGCTTGCCCAATTTTGATGATCAAAAGAAACAATGTATCTTGTCTTTCTGAAATTCTTTGTTCTATGCAAATAGAAATGTAACTGTCTGTGAACATCCAATAAATGTAACGTATTCTCCTTTGTGAAATTTGGAAAGAAAACTGGAAGATTAATAGACTGACTGATGTTGGATTCTGACACCATCTTAGGGAAGAAAGAAAGGGTTGGTTCGTAGTGCTACCCTATCTCTATAAGATATTAAACAAGGAGGCTTAGAAGACATGGCTTGAAGTTCAGAGGTTATAGCTACCAAAAAGATAGTTTTCCAAGTTAAAAATTTTAGATCACATTTTACTGATGGTTCACAAGGAGACTGAGTCAAAGCTTGTAAACCTAAATTCAAATCCCATGGCAGAGTTGGATCTTTAAAAGGTGGTCTCTGAAGAAGGGTACCCCTTATAATGGCCTTACAAAGTTTTAAAGAAGCTAAGGTGGTAAACTGCCAACTCCTGTATGAAAATTAGAAATGGCAGCTAGTTGTACTTTAATAGTGGAGGAATTAGCCCTTCCATTACAAATTGTAGCCAAAAAGTCAATAACTTTATGTATCCGGCTGAAATACAGTCAGTGTCTTTTTGTTGTGCCCACAAAACAAATCTTTTTCATTTACTTTTGTAAATCTTCCTAGTGGAAGCTTTATGGGAGGATAAAAGAGTGGGGGGTCTATATTACATCTGCGAAAGATGTATTCATCAAATATGTCTTCTATGAACAAAAACCAACGAAAATCACTTCAGTGTACCGTGGAAGTTTTCCCATGGTTCACAAATACTTGTCCACCAACCGTCCGGAACACACACCGGACAAACTCAAATCCATCCAAAAGGGGGGTTCACTCCCACACCCCCCAGTGTGGGGCTATGCCCCCCCCCCCAACTATATATACCAACTTTCAAGATTGCACTACCGTGGAGAAAAGGACAAGTTCAGGTTAGTGGGCAAGTGTTTCAAACCATGGGAAAACTTCCACAGTTTGCTGAAGTGATTTTTGTTGGTTGTTGTTCATGGAAGTATTCAATGAAAACATCTTTTGCAGATGTAATATAGACCCAAGAATATGATAGACAGGGGAGGACAGCCTGTGTTGTCTGGCTATCAATGGAAGTGGAGAAACCATGCGGGCACCTTTAGGCCTACAATATCTGAGTGAATCATGTCTTTCTGGTAAGACAGGAGATCTGGAATTGGATCCAGAATCCATGGAGGGTGAACTAAAAGAGGCCAAAGGAAGACAAACCAAATCTGAGGAGGCCAGTAATGGGGAATGAAGATGACTTTGCTCTTCAATCGAGATGCTTTCTAGAAAAAGTTGGGAATTGGAGAGGTTGGGGGATAGGCATAGAGGAGACAGGGGGAAGGCAATCATGGAGGAGAGCACCCTCAGTGATTCCCCTGGTGAGGGGATCAGAGCAAAGAATCTGCTGCACTTGTTGATTAGAGATGCAAAGAGGTCACAGCAAGGTTGGCCCCACTGGTGGAATATCCTTTCCACAACTTGCATGTTGAGAGAGCAT
>NC_056730.1:169715943-169848443 GCF_019279795.1 Protopterus annectens | reverse complement strand
GCCCATTTGTCTTTTGTAATATTTTGCCAGGTGATTGGGTACAATGAAAGCCTTCCCCCGACTGCTTCCAGAGTTGAGCAGTCAGGCATCCCATCAGGGATGTTGATAGGGTTTGGAAGAGAATGTATCTCTGTCACCCTGATTTTGCAAACCCCCTCTGCCACGAGGGCGGCGTCTATCATTGTTATTGTTTCCCCCTCTGCCCCTGGGGGAAAAATCACCACGTGCGTCAGGCAAGGGTCCCTGGAATTTTCTAAACACATCTTTCCACCCTTCTGACCCTTTGGGTATAGTCTGGTAGGAGTGGAAAAATGGACTCCCACATCAGAGAGTGTCTTGACTTCCTGCTGGCACCTGGTAAGCATGTCTTTCACCTGAGGCCCAAAGAGAGAGGAGCCATCAAAGGGGATATTGGTGAAGGATGCTCTGAAAGGTTCCGCAAACTGACACAGCCGCAGCCAAGAATGTCTTCTAAGAGCCACTCCTGTTCCTGCAGCTCTGCTCGTTCCATCGGCTACGTATGAAATAAGCCTCATGGAGGAGTTGACTACTGAATTTAAAGTTGCCAGCTGGGTAGCTACCTTGGCTGAAGCTCCCTCAGCTGTGGGTATCTCCAAGCTCTTTTAGTAGATCCCTCTGAAGTCTAGTAAAATGGGAAAGATAGTTCAGGGACCTAAGGGAGAAGGTGGCTGATGAAAACATTCGCTTTCCATATCTGTCCATCATACGAGACTCTTTATTCGGTGGATGGACAGATGAGGAGGTTTCAGCTAACTCTCGCTTTCTGGCTGCTGTTACCATCATGGCATCAACTGGGATACCTTTAGTCAGGAATTGTTTGTCTTGGGGAGCTGTGATAAATGTATTAGGTCTCCTCGGGACAGGTTCCATGGAATCTGGAGCTGACCAAGCCTTTTGAGACACTACGGACATGAGTAGATCAAAAGGCGGAGACACCCAGGAGGTGGAAGGTCAGGAACCAAATGCGTCCAGGTATACAGACTCATCCTCAGAGGGGGCTAGATAAGTCCAGCTATGCCTCTGCCTAAGAATCTCAAGGATGTCCGAAAAGGAAACATCTTTAGAGGGGGACCCTGGGGATCCTTCCGATTCATCCAGGTCTGTATCTGAGGTGACAGACTCAGGGGAGTCTTGGTGCTTCCTCTTGCACTTTTTCTTCCGGGAAGCCTGCTCAGAATGCTCTGAGGAGGTTTCAGAAGAAGAGGGATCACCTAGTGGGGTGTCCTGGGGCATAGGTTCCCTACACTTTGGGGCTGGAGGAGGAGCAGAGGTTGGCACAAGCACCAAAGAGGACAGAGCCAATGGGACCGATAGTGGGGCTGTCTGTAGGGACATCACTATCCGCATGACCTCGAAAGCATCATGGTCTCGACACAAAGAGCACTCCAGCTCCAAACAGACAGGAATCCCACTCTGCGCTGAGGACGATGGCTCCAAGGCCGATGTGGGAGCTGAGCTCAACCAAGCCGATGCTCCGAGAGGGAGAGCAGGGTCGGACAAGCGTCCGATGCCACTTCCCACCTTGGAGCCGATGAGAGAGCTTCGGCACCCAGATACCTTGATGGAAGGAAGAACCAAGGTAATTGGAGCCGAAGAGGATTTCATCGGAGCCGAAGGAACTACTATCAGAATGTCCGTGGACTCTGGCTCCGAACTAAGCATAGTCAGAGGAGGAGTCAATATCGAAGTGGATGGAGCCGAGGCCTGTTAAGGTGGGCTCAAAAGCAATTTTGCAAGGCCCTGTGACTTCAGCAACCTACTGACCACTCTCTCCATGTCCTGATCTGATAACCTTGAGGATCAAGAGGAGTGGGAATATGAGTGATGACCGACTGTGCTCTGAGGTAAGGGTGATTGTGGCACCAAGCGAATTGGCTCCATTGAAGGAGACCTAGCTCGTTTGTGGCTCCAAGACTGCTCCGAGGTAACAGTTGGAGCCGACGGAGGAGTAGTCTTGTCTGTGCTAGAGGGCACCGACACACTCGGTCTGTCAAGCTCACAGGTCGGTTCCGAACATGGAGCCGACAGCTTGACTGACTTCAAAGATTTCACTGGCTGAGATGCTTTAGCCGGAGAATCCCGTTTCAACAATCCATGGAGGATTAGCTTGTTTTTCCGCTCCTGCAGGACCCTTGGACTAAAGGCATGACAGAGCAAGGGACCTGCAGGTGCAGAGCCCCCAAGCAGTACACACAACTTGTGTGCCCATTTGTCAGAGACATCTTCTGACAGCATTAGTCACACTTTTCAAACCTTGAGGTTTTAACTTCCTTGGACATTTTGAGAAAAAAGGAAGGAAGTACCACAAAAGACACACTACAATAATAAAAAAATATATTGATAAAAACCTTAAAGGAGAGCCTCTAACTTAAACGGCTGTCCTTAAAGGGGAGGGGGGGAGTTCTCTCTAACTTAAACGAGTTCAGGGAACAACAGAAGGCCTAACGACTAAGGGGCGATGACCAACATAGCACAAAAACACAACAAAGGACAAGATAAGGGATTTACGACTAAATAAACTTACAAACTACTATAAACAGAAAAAAATACTAACTTTTCAAGTAAATTATTTAACTTTAAACAGAGAAAATATTTATACTAAGCATGAGCCAGTATTGATGCAACCTCGCAAATAAAGCGGCAAATGAGATCTGGGTAGCTGACGCTGGGCATTCTGGGATAAGGGGTAGCCTCAAGCCAGTAAAGAGCTCTCGAGCTATAGAAAGTGGCCAAGTCAGAGCCGAGAATCGGCTCTGAACCCATCCAGCAAGAAAGAAGGCGAGATTGGAGAACTTAACATTAAAGGTTTCCTCAGCAACATAGCTTGTTGAAGTTTTTCCTCAACAGGGGACTTATCTTAACTAGCCTAGAAGGTTCACTGGCCAACCGGCACATCCACAAAGCCTGCAGAAGAACTGCACTTTGGAAACAAGAAAGCTCAGAAGCTTTTGGTGCACTAACTGCCTTTTATATGGAGCTCTACTCACACTGGCTGGTTATATCCTTGGCAGGACATAAGCCAAATAGCTTAGGCTCTGCAAGTGATCTGAAGTTGAACATACCTAGATGCATGGAAATAAAAACACTCCACTCCATTCACAGGTGTTAAATAAGTCCCTCAGAGGTCTGTCCTTGCACTGTTATATTTCAGCCTGTATGTTAGTTCATTGCCTGATCACTCTGCTGACCTCTCTGTAGTCAGGTCTGCTCAATACACTGCTCTCCTGTACATGGTTGAAACAGATCAATTGGCACAAAAGGTATTTGGAGACGGTCTTCACAGTCTTTGAGAAATGGCTCTGTGACTCTCACCTCATTGTAAATGCTAGCTAGAATACTCTATACTGTTCAGTAACAAGTACTACAGGGATACCTACTGTCAATCAAAACAACAAATGGGGGCAACATTTCCTAGACAAGTGGAATTAAATACTTACCGATCGTTCTCAAGGAAATGCTCAAGTGAAGAACAGATCAATGACCCTGTAAAAAATACAACCATGTGAAAGGCTGTCTAAATAAGGTCAGATACTACCTACCCTAAAGTAACTACAGGTAAAACAGTTTTTCTTCTTATGAGCTGGGTGGCACAGTGGTGCAGCAGATACTATTGTTGCCCCACAGCAAGAGGTTCCCTGGTTTGATTCTCAACTGGGGCACCTTCTGTGTGGAGTCTGCATATCCTCCCTCTGTTCGTGTGGGTTTTTTCCAGGTGCTCTGGTTTCCTCCCACATTCCAAAGACATGCAATAGATAGATTAGATACTCTAAACTGGCCATAGGCACGAGACTGTGGTGTGGAAGAAATACTGTGGCATGGTTAGCCACCCAGTGGTGTAAACTTTGGTTCTAGATAATTATCACTGTTGGCGTGACACCTGGACCCCATGTGTAAAAATGGGAAAAAGGGGTTGTGGATGGATAATATTTGTGTAAAACATTTCACGACATAAACTGCATGTCAAACAGTAAAACAGTTTTGTATAGTATGCAGTCAGGAGCATTTTAAATGTGGTGGTGGTGGTGAGTATTTTCAGTAATTGTCATTTATGATAAAGATATTACAGTAAACAAGGACATTTTTAGTTGTAAGAAATTTAGTCTTTACAACATAAGAGAAGAAAGGCTGGACAAAAGCAAGTTAAGTTAATATGCCATGCTCTGGAGCTGCTGGGGTAGGAGGTGGGTGTAGAAATGCATTGATTATATTATATGTAGAGTTCAGACATTTTCTGTTATGCTAGCAAGGTGAATATCTGGATTAATACTCATCTATAAACAAGTGTTTTTGTACGCAAGTATGCTTGAAAAGTAAAACAAAATGATGAAAGCCATCAGCATCAGGAAGTCTGCAGGTGAAAGCAGTTCTATATTGTGCTCTGTGCAGAGTGAAACTGACAAAAGATTCCTTCATACAGCTGCAGAGTTGTTAGCTTTTTTTTCTCTCACTGTTGACGTTTCCATGGAGAGGAGCTATCTACAGGTGCAAACAATTAATATTGAGAGGTCTGAGTATTCCTTGTTGAGGGAAATGCAAAATTTAAAGGTGCAAGGGCAAGTAGTTCAAAATTCAAAATTACTGGAAGTGAATGAGAAATAGCTTCCCCAGCAGCCTTAATACTTTAAATTATACACTGTTCTATTAAATGCTTTAAGGTTAGCTAGTGTACTTTTCTTAGGGCTAAAAGTTTTTTTTTTCCTGAAAGATACAAGCTGTTGTTGACATCTGGGCGGGGAATACAGATAAGAAAAGGACAGACACCAATCACTGTAAGTGGGAGCATAAACTAACATGCACTTTAGCGTGAGTAACCTTAATTTTAGGTTAGGTAATGCCTGTGGAACTGGACTGACAGTCCTAGGGAGACAGTCTTGCCAAAGCTCTATATGCCAATACAATAACCTTCCATAGCCTGAGGCAGTCAATGTAGGAATAGACTTTAGAATCAGGCAGTGAGGGACATGATGGAGCTCTCAAAATATGCATCTGAAATTGGTGTGAAACTAGTACAGAGTAGTATCCTAACATAATCAAGAATGGTGACAAAATACAAACACAAGACAACTGACTTTGATTATTGATACGTCTCTCAACTTATAGACACTGGAAACAGGAACAAAGGCCCTAGAAAAATAGTAACATCCAGCAAAAAGTCCGGACATCTGATTAGCATACAGTTTGAATACCAAATAGCACATAACTCTTCTTGTTTACAGTAGGCATGTGGGATACAACTCAAACACATTTAAAAACAGAAAGTGACGAAAATTGTTAAAAAAAAAAAACTATTATTATCAAAGAGACTGTAAATCTATAGACTTCAATGAACTGTACAACAAAATTGTTCTATGCAAGATAGTTTATTTTGACTCAGCAAAAGTGTGTTGGAAGATGTGTGATCTCTCTCTTTAAATTATCATTGCCATTAGTATGTTGGTCATGTAGTGTGCTTTTTTGTTTAGCACACACTTTCAAAAATTATATGTCATGAGGCTAATTCACAAAATAGTTTAAAGGGGTAAATTAAGCCTGGAAGTAGGGGCATACCTCAGAAAAAAATAGGGACATCCTAAATATATATATATATATATATATATATATATATATATATATATATATATATATATATATATATATATATTAATATTACATTTGTTTACCGGGAAATTCCGACTGGACACAGGCCCATTTTCAGCAGAGGCCTGGGGAAAAAAGCTCCAAGAGATGCATTATATATGTATGTACACACACACACACTCTGCACCTATTACCCCATGGCTTCCCAATACTGGATATGACATTTTATTCCTCCACTGTGTCTTTATATACAGGGAAAGTAAGGTTCCTCAAATTGCTTACACAGTCAATCACAATTATATAAAATGTAGCACTGCTCAAAGGTTGAAGCCCATAAACAAGATATTGTATTCCTTACTCTTGAAAATACAAATAACATTATACTTACTGAAACATGGTTTCAGAAGAGCAATAGCACCTGCACAGTGTTTCAATGGCTATCACTCTTTCAGACCAATGTGGGGAATTATGGTGATTATTTGAAGGGTTGTGCCTGTACTCCTAAGAAGCCATCTTGCCTCCAAAATCTAAAGCCAGGACAATGACCTCTAGCTTCTCCATGTCATTTTCATGGTAAATAGAACTTTGCATAATTATCATAACCAACTAGGAGTCCATCTCCATGTTATCTGCAGCCCATGAGGCACATCTAAACAAACTAACATTCCTCCCTATGATGTCTAACATTATTTTCTTGGGAGACTTGAACTACCCCTCCATTAACTGGGAAACCTACACCATCTCAAATAAATACACAAACAGATTCACAGACATCATTAATGCTATCTCCCTAGACCAAAGTTCCAACTAGTGGTGCAGAAATATTGGACATAGTCCTCTCCATTACTGTCAACCCATGCTCATCTCCTACAGTTACCACATCACTGGTTAAATCTAACCATCATTCAGTAACCCTCACTATGAGGGCAAAACTTGACTACTGCAAAACCCTTTCATCTTTAGAGACTACTGTAATGCAAGCCTTATCTTTGTAACCGATAAACTACTAAAATTGAAGCATCCTCCTCATGTCAATGACTCCATCTCATACTCTGCCACATTTGTGGATAATTTTGTATGCCTACCTAAAAGCATGCATTGAGGCATTTGTCCCCATAAGACAGAAATACAATGCCAAGTTCAGAAATAAACTGCTATAGAGAAACCATGGTACAAGCAAACTACAAAATAAGAGGCGAAAACTCAAAGCCCCTAAAAGCAAACTTAATACCCCAGCATCTAGAACCGAACTCAAAGAGATCAACTAAGGACTCGGAAAAAAAATTAAATCCTCCAAAATTAAGCATGAATTGAGAATGGCTACCTCTGCTAACAACAACCACAAAGTCTTCTTCAACTATGTCAGAAATCTTGGAGGTAATGCCCAGCAATGCTCAGATCTAATGTATAATAACACACTTACTCATCCCCTATGGACACAGCTTTAACTTTACTTCCCTACCTCCCCCCAACTTTAACCAACTTATTAACATACCCACACCACCCCTCTGATAATTTTTGAACAAGTCCTGAATGCTTTCTGCAAGGCCAAAAACACTTGTTCCATTGTTCCTGATATGGTGCCAGGCTCACTTCTTATCAGCACCAGACACTGTCAGATAGACTTGCTGCTTAGCCTACTCCCTTCTCTTTTTGATAAAATGCCATATGGTCTTTTGCATCCATCTGGAGCTGCCAGCAAAATTAGGGTGTGCTAAAAGGTTCATAAGAGGTTACTAAGCTAGTAGCCCTAGAGCCCTTACAAGCCTAGCAATGTTATTCCCAAGTTGCCCCATCTGTCCTTATTAAGTGAATGTTTATTGCAGAACTAGTCTATGGTCAACAGCAACTCTCCCTATCGATAAGGGACATGGGTACCACCCCTGAGGTGAATTTGCGGCCTCCCATCCATTTGTCCAGATTGTGCTTGAATAGGGTCAGTGAGGAGCTCTGCTTCACAGGAATTTGAAGTTTGTTCCAGTGGAACGACAGTCTCTGGGAGACATATTTGTCTCTCCAGCATGTTCTGTTTATGTCACAGGCTAGGTTGAGATCCCTAGAGTGAGTGACTCTTGTGCCATTAGATTTGTGTATGTGAACCATATCCATCAGAGAAATGTTGGAGATTGCTCTGCAGGTCAGGTGCAAGTCTCCTCTCAGCAGCCTATATGAAACAGAGTACAATGACAGGGCTTTTAGTCTAGCCACATACATCTTGGTTTGGAGGCCTTGTATTTTCCTGGTGAGGAACCTCTATGGTCTCTCCAGCTGCTCCAGGTGAATGTTAAGAGACATACAAAAGGGAGCATTGTACTCTGTTAGTGGCCTGATGAGGGTTGAGTACAGTGGGGTGATAACATCCTTAGACCTGGATACAATGACCTTACTTATGAGGTGCACAATGTATAATGCTTTCCTTACCACAGAGGAAACTCAGACTGTGATCTGCCTGTGTTCTTAAGTTTCGCACCACTGGGTTTGAACTTGGGAGGGTTGATGTCAATACTGTAGTTAGCGGGGAATTCTACTTTGCCAAAGTGAAGAAGAATAATTTTTTATGTGTATAGTTTTAGACTGTGGCTTTGGCACCAGTTATTTGTCCATGTTAGCCCTTCCTGTAGTATGTTAGCATCGTTGGGGGACTCGATGAGTGCACCCAATTTGCAATCAGCAATCTTGGTATGCCAACAGCTGTCTAATTTAGCATGGACTTCTGAGAAATAAAATTATTTAACATTTGTTGACCTGGAAAGTCTGACTGGGACAGAGCCTATTTTTAGTGGAGGCCCAGAGAGAAATGTTCCAGATGCATGTCTTTGAAATGTGTGTGTGTGGAAACTGGAGTACCCAGACAAAACCCACGCGAACACAGGGAGGACATGCAGACTCTGCACAGAAGGCACCCCCAGCCAAGAATCAAACCAGAGAATGTCTTGCTGTGAGGCCACAATATTAATCACTGCACCGCCCAAACAGTAAAGTTGAAAGTAAATGACCCAGCACAGAACCTTGTGGTATGCCACTGGTGATATTCTACTGGTAAAGGAGAAGTCACCAACTTTGACAGCATGTGTTTTATCGATGAGCCAATTGGCTACCTGTCTAGTGACATAAGGTTAATTCCTAAAAGAGAGTTTTTCAGTGATACCTGAGTGGAGGATTTTGTCAAAAACCTCGGCCAGATCAAGACAGGCAGTATGCACTGTCTTACATTCATCCAGGGCTTTGATGACTTCCTCAAAGAAGTCTACCAGGTTTAATAAGCATGATCTACACTTAATGCCAAACTGGGTTGGGTCTAGAGTTTGAAGGTCACCTATGTCCTTGGTGATAAGGTCCATGATGATTCTTTCCATAGCCTTGCAAATGAGACTGGTTAGACATATGCTTCTATAGTTTCCAGGGTCTGCTGATGGCCCCCTTTGTGCAAGGTGATTACTGTTGCTGTTCTCCACTCCACTAGAACAAAGACAATTCTCAGGCTATGGTTAAAGAGAGTGCTAAGTGGGGCTGCTAGGTCATGTTTCAGATTGTCTAATAAGCATCCTGGGATTTTATCTGGTTCCATTGAAGCCATGTTTCTGACCTTGGAGAGCGAAGATAAGACGTGATCTGTAGAGATACTGGGCAGAGGACTGGTGGCGGGTATAATTTGGGATACGGCTGGTGGGGCCAAGGGGTGAAGTTTGCACCAAATCTGTCAGCAGGTTACGATTTACTCCTGTGCAGCATATGTGTTACCATTTATTACCAATACTGCATGAAATTGGGCATTCCTTTTCAGGTTTCAGATGTAAATTAAAGAATAGCTTCATACTTAGCTTTAGAAGATTTCAAGAGATTTATGATTTGCTTGTTCAAGCTAAGGAGGGAATTCTTCCTCTGCCGAGTCAGTTCCCTCTTATTAGGCATCAGTTTCTTCCTCTTGTTCTATAACCTGTTTATATCATACATCTACAGGGTGACTTGTTTTTTTGGGAAGACCTGGTTTAGATCCAGTCGGGTATAGCAGAGTCTATACAGCTGCTTAAGTGTTTGTACGGGGCATCTGAGTACACTTCTGCATTGGAGTCATTGTTGTCTCTGACTAAAAGTTCTTTTTTTTTTTTTTTTGGTCCTGTGGGGGTGTCAATTCCAACAGTTACTTTGAACAACACAGTTTTATGGTCTGACCTTACCAGGGAAGGGATCACACAGGGTGGAGTGCAGGGACTCACCATGTTGGTGAGTACTGTGTCTAAGGCAATTGATCCCCTTGTGGGGGTGCACTATCTGTTCCAGAGCATTTGAATTAAAGTCTAGAAACCTCTGAATGAGTGTGTTTGCATCGTATATGTCACTCAGTTGATGGAAGGATAGGTGAAATCACCCATGGCTAAGGTGTTGGGCTGTATGGAGAGTGATTCCAGTAAATCCAGGTAGGCAGTTTGCTTTTCTTGCTTCATGGTGGGGGACCTATAGTTAGCAATAATGTGGTACAATATTTTGCCTAGAATTAATTGGACATGGAGTAATTCAAGGCAGTCATACTGTTTTGACCAGTCTCAAGGTGTACTTGACTTTAATGAAGATTGATACCCCTCCACCTTTGGTGCTTTCACACTCATTTTCAGATCTGAAGGTGTGGAAGGCAATATAGCCTTACATGGCCAAGATGCTCTCTATGGCCTTGAACCATGTCTCAATGACTGCACAGACATCAGCATCTTACAGTGTGAGTAGTACTTCCATGAGGTGCACCTTCATGTTTAGACTTCTAGCATTAAAAAGCAGAACCTTGAGTTTGCCTCAGGTGCATTTTGTTACATCAAAAAAGCACTGTGGAGGAGGCAAGCACCTTTGCCACTATCTGAAAGCCTAGAGGAGACAGGTGCTGACCATCTCTGGCAAAGCAGCATGGCCTGTCAACTACGTCATCCCAGGCTGACAGATACTTGATCCCCCTGGACTGACACCAGAAGCTAAGCCAATTGTTTGTCAATCAGTTTTTGTTCATACTGTGGCATCATCCTAGGAGAGGGTAGAATGCTGCTTAGGGCTAGGGTTATACCTGCCTGGGACATACAGTTCAAGAGTTCAGTCATGTCTCTCTTTATATAGTCCAGACAGAAAAGTCTCAAGTCATTCACCCCAACATGAAGTATGACAGAGTTATAACGTTTCTTGTTGTCGAGTGACTTAAGTGCATGCACAATCTGATGAATGGCTCCTGGCACCTGACAGACAGCTGACCATGACCTTCTCCTTTTCCAGATTGCTGAAGGGAACATCTGTGCATCTCACTATGGAGTCACCTATGACCAGGACATTTGGTTTAGAGGTGTTTTGCCTTAGGAGCTTATTTCTTAAGAAACATTTGTATGTGTTATGTGTAATGGTTTCAAATAGCATAACAGTGTGTGCACTTTGTTTACTTTTGGGAGGCCTCTGAACTTTTGGTAGACTTCAAGTGAGTACCTCCATGTATGTGGGTCTGTGCATCATGTCTTTAGTTTGTGTGAAATGTGAAGTGTGTACACTGACAACCTGTTTGGTATCCGGTATTACTGTTAGGTGAGAGATGTGATTCCAGTTTCATCATGCACTTACTTCCGTCACATAGGGTATTTGTTTAGTGTAGGAGTTAAATGTCAGTATACACAAGGCAAATACTACACTGCCTCAGTATTCCACCTCAATCACTCTGGCCGGAAAAATGATGGGCAACTGTCTCTCCATTGTAGTAGGTTTTTACTATAAGAGCTCTCAGGGAAATGAGTGGGCTAGACTGGCCAGTTTTTCAACAAGGGCTATCAAGCTATTCATTGGTGTTGGGGGGTCTTGATATAGAACAAAAATTTGACAGAGTAAGCAGGGATTTTATGAGCAGAGCATTGGAAGCATTTGCATTTCCTGAAAAAAATTATAAGGTTGATTAGGAGGATATACAAGGGATCAAAGGCAAACATTATAGTGGGTGGGGTCCTCTCTGATAAATTCTTGAACAGAGGAACCAAGCAGGGGTGTCTTCTTTCCTCTTGCTTATTTGCATTATATTTAGAACCACTGGCAAAGAAAGTAAGGGACTCAGACATTCAAAGATATGATTGGTATGGTAGTCAAGAAAAGCCGGCTCTGTTTGCAGATAATAATATTTTATACCTGACAAAACCAGAAAAAGACATTACAGTGCTCTAGAACATTTTGAGACAGTTTTAAATCTTTTCAGGATACAAAATTAATGAAGCTAAAACAAAGGCAATTGCGGTAAATTATATACCCACACATGAATTGGTTCAGCAATATCCGTACTTATGGGATCATGATAAAATGAAGTATTTACGAGTTTGAATTAAAAATGATTCTAGTGTGGCAGCTAAGGATATGTAGGAGGAGACTAAACAAAAGGTAATACAAAAACTGAGAAAATGGAAGCTTTGTTATATGGATATGGACAGTTAAGATACAAGCAGTCAAATTGTTTTAGTCCTTTTAGGTTTTGTACACAGGTTTGGCATATTTTTTATCAACCAGAGGATAAGTTGTGGATAGCACTTAATCAAGAACTGAAGGACGTTATCTTGGAGTGTGTAGAACAGAGCATATGCGTGTAACTTTAAGAAGAATTTCCAAGTGTAAGCACATGCATATAAATAGTGAGCACATGCAGGCAGCAGTGCCATTTTGAGACAACAGCCAGAGTGTTAACATGTATGAGTGTGGTAGCCAGTAAATTACAAAGCCTCATTCCTGATGTGTTTGTGCATAATGAAGCTGCTTGAACGGAACCCACAACTGTTCGTCTGTTTTATCCTGACTGGACGAGTGTCTTGTTGTCAGAACTGGGATTGAGAGTGCAACTTCATGCCATGAGGTGCAGAGCTGACAGTGAAGATATACTGAACAGGTTGGGTTATAACAGTGCTCAAATGATTAAAAAGGGCCAGAAACTAACATGAGGTAACCAAAACTTGCACAAATTATTTATTTTTCAAAGAAAATTTTAACTAGACTATGGTCCATCTCCCCCAAAACCAGATATTATCATAAAATAATTAGCAAAGCCCTGAAACTAATAATTACTGTACAGTACAGTCTGATAAGGGATGGGAGACATCCACCCAAACCTTGGTCCTACCCCTCCCACAAGCTCTGGCCCCCAACCCATTACCTCTTCTAACATTTGGCCAACTACAAGGCCCCCTAACTCTCTCCTGACCTGTCACCTAAATATCAGGAGCATAAACAACAAGGTCCATAATCTCCATGCCCTCTTAGCAGCTACTTACCTGATGTGCTATGTCTCACAGAAACCTGGCTAAAACCAGGAACTAAAGACAATGAAGTTATCCCACCAGGGTACAACATACTCAGACTAGACAGTAAATTTAGGAAAGGTGGTGGAGTAGCAGTACTCTTTAAAAATACACTAGATGTCACATTAGCCCCACAACAACCTCCCTTGTTCAATAATGCTGAAACTCTCATTATCAGACTACAGCTTAACAAAATTAAATCTATATTCATTGCCTGCATTTATATCCCCCCAGGCAATAATACAAATATCCTAGAGGATTTCCTTCAATGGCTATCCAACACGTACCTCCATGAAACTATGGTGTTAGGAGACTTTAATATTGATTGGAACAACTGTTCCTCTGAATCCCACACAACCCATGTAAACCTTCATAGCTATACACAACTCATATCCTCACCCACCAGAATAAATAAACCCTACAACAAAGGTAATATCCTGGACTGGATTCTTATCAACAATCACCTAGACCTGTGCAACACTGGTACCCTCCCAGTTGATATAAGTGACCACTTACTCACTCACATCATCAAGCATAAAGTAGATAACCACCACCAAATTCTCTATAAATCTATTAGAAATAACAAGAACTTCAACACCACTGATTTTCAGAATGAACTCAAAGCATGCAATTGAGCCATCCTAAAAGATCTTCCACTGGATGATGCTGCAGCCTATTTTAATTCTAAATTCCTTACCATTCTATATTCCCACGCTCCTGTCCGCACCCTTAGAGCCAAAACTAAAACTGCCCACTGGCTCTCTAAAGTAACCAAAACCAAAATCATAGCAAGAAAATAAAGCATGGGACAAATGGCGGACCTCAAAAGACCCACTTGACCATATTAAATTCCGGCAGCTAAGGAATGATACTAAGAAAGCCATATTGTTAGATAAAAAAAATGTTTATCAACACCTTCAACAACATCAGAACAAACCTCAAACGTTTTGGGCAGGAGTAAACAAACTGCACCACCCCGGACAAGCCACCATTCCCACCCCATCAGATTGTAACCTAAAATCTCCAGAGGAAACTGCAAATGTCTTTAACAGTTTCTTCACTAAGACCATCCAATCACTAGCTAGCCAACTGGCTCCCAGTAGCCCCAATCAGGATTCCTCCTCGACTACTACCCCATTCTCCTTTAACTTCCAGCCTGTATCTACATCAACCATCAAATCTCTAATTAACAAACTAAAACCCACTACCCTAGCAGCTGATCTCTTCCCACCAGAATATCTACAGAAAGCAGCAGATGCCATTGCATACCCTATTTTTATAAACCGAACCTTTTCCGAAACCACCATCCCCTCTGTCTGGAAGGTTTCCCATGTTATTCCTCTCCATAAAGGAGGGAACTCTTTAGACCTCTCAAACTACAGACCAATAGCCATACTATCACCACTGGCCAAAATAATGGAAAAATGCATCCATAATCAATTAATGCACTATCTCACCCAGATTAAACTACTGGCCAACTCTCAGCATGGCTTTAGGCCAAACCACAGCACCACCTCAGCCCTCCTAGCCTTCTCTAACTCCATTAAACTCAACCAAAACAATAACAAACTTATCTCAGCTCTCTTCCTAGATCTCTCTAAGGCCTATGATATGGTCAACCACCAACTACTTATCCATACCCTGAAGAAACTGCCACTAAATAACTGTGCGATTAAATGGTTCCAGTCTTACCTGTCTGACAGACAACAAGCAGTATTATGGCAGAATACACTATCCACTCATCTACCCATCACACTAGGAGTCCCCCAAGGCTCCATACTAGAACCACTTCTCTTCTCAGTCTTTATCAATGACCTACCCACTGCATCCAATACGCAGACGACTCCACTTTAATATGTGCAGCCTCTTCCTCAACTGAGCTGATGACTCTAATCTAGAATACTTTCAATGATGTTGAAAAATGGTTTGCAAACCGTCAGCTTATTTTAAACCCCCAAAAAACTAAGCTGCTAATTTTTTCCCCCCACCTGTAAGTCCTCTTCACCATTCTTTACCATAAGATCCAATAATGGCA
Source organism: Protopterus annectens (assembly GCF_019279795.1). Taxonomy (NCBI): domain Eukaryota; kingdom Metazoa; phylum Chordata; order Ceratodontiformes; family Protopteridae; genus Protopterus; species Protopterus annectens. The sequence continues at coordinate 169,833,515 of NC_056730.1, read as the reverse complement.
CACTGATATCCCCAGATGTTCACACCAAACTCCTAGGGGGTCACAGTCGACAGTATCCTAAAATATGATACCTATGTCAATCAAACCATCAAAACCATCAACAAAAAACTGGGCTCCCTCTATAGGATCAACCCTTTCCTTACTCCATTTGCAAGAACTTGTATTGCTCACTCCCACTTACTGTCTACCCTTCTCTATGCCTCCCCCTTTTCACTAACTTGAATAAAACCACTCTTAACAAACTTGCAAGGTGTTACAACCACATTGCTAGATTTGCTACAGGTACAACCTTTAGGACCCACCACTGTATCAACTTAACTCAACTAGGTTGGCTTGAATGGACTTGTCTTCTCCAATACAACCAACTTCTAATAGCCCACAAAGTTCTAAACTGCCACGATAAGACACCAGCACTAAACAAGATCATTAATCCCTACAGCAACCTGAGGTCACTGCACTCTGCTGACAAACTCTTGGTTCAAACAACTAAAAGCATAAATGTGGCTGGTGACTCTCTATTTGCCAACTCTGTAGGCAAAACTTGGAACTCTCTACCTGCTGACCTTACTCTCCAGCCCTCTCTATCCCAGTTCAAAAAAAGCCTCAAACTACACTTTCAAATGCACTGGCAATGTCCCTGTTCAAAACCTGACTAACATCCACCCCCTGGTACTGGATATCTTGCCTAATTAAATCTGTCATTTGACTCTAAAATGTATATGACTTTGCTTTGTGGCATATCTAGAGCTCATTACCAGATAAAGTCCTTATCTGTGTTCTATAAATGTTTGTAACCTTACTGAAGACTGTAAACTATGATAATTTGTAAATGTTACTAATGTAATGTAATCTACTAACTTGGAGCTTTTCTCCCTGGGCCTCCGCTGAAAATGGACATATATCCAGTCGGACCATCCCAGTAAACAAATGTAAAATAAAATAAATAATAAATAAATAAAATGAAATGGAACAACTGTAAGCCACAAAACGCATTATTAAATGAAGTGTTCGAAACCAAGATATATGATAAAACTATCATAAATATTCATATGGGGCTCAAAATTACATGTAGTTTGCATAACGAACATGTTTAAATTAAAACAAGAACAAGTATAATGAGCATGGTAAGAGGTTAAATGGGCATAACAAGTACAATAAAAGGGCAAAACAAGCTTAACAAGCAAGGGGACTGCATGTTTCTTTAGTAAACAACCGTGTTTTGGCATAAACTACTATTTCGCATTGACCGAACCCATTCAAAGCATAACTAGAGTTATTCAAAGTACCTCAGAGTGAGCAAAGTGTTTACAGAGTATGTGCTTTATTACGGTGCAATTATTTCAAAGAGTTTGCTGTGTGCAAAGAACAGTTATTTTGCAAGGTGCAAAGTACAGCCATTTCAAAAAAGTTTCTCGTGCTGTGTGTATTTATTCCCAGAGTGCCATTTCAAAGTGTTTCTTACACTGTATAGAGTTATTTCCCAAAGTACAGCCATTTTGAAAAGTTCTTGTGGGGTATACAGTTTATTTACAAAGTGCATTCATTTTGAAGTGTTTGTTACTCTGAACTTCTTGTGCTGTGTACAGTTTGTTCACAAAGTACAGTTATTTCAAAGTGTTTCTTACACTGATAAGGAGTGATTTCGCAGAGTACAATGATTTTAAAGTGTTCTTGTGTTATGAAAACTTATATGGCAAAGTGCAGTTATTTCAAAGAGTCTACTGTGCTACTGGGCATAATTATAAGTTCTGGTGTAAATATTTGTGTGTATGTTTGCACATAATTTCAAGTACTTTCACTACTGTGTGTTAATATGGCAAAGGCATTTTGAAGACCCAGTCCACTTGTGTTTGATCATAATATTGCAGATAATTGGAGAATAATTGAGCAGGAATACAATGTTTTCATGCAAGCAACTTTTTCTGACAAAGATGCACGTACAAGTGCATTCATTTTGCTTAATTTAGCTGGGTCAGAAGCCACTGAAAGAGAGCGTCCATTTGTGTATGCACCAGCAGTATATGCAGGAGAGGGAGAAAACCACCACCCTGTTGTACCAGCTGAATCAAGGGAAGACCCTGACTGCTTGAAGCGCAAATTTAGAGAAATGTGCAACCCCCAGACAAATGTTATATTAGAGAGGCACCTATTTTATATAAGAGACCAAAAGCCTGGAGAAACTTTTGCAGCTTATATCACTGATTTGAGAATAAGACTAAAACATGCAGATTTGGTGATCTGAAAGATGAGTTAATAAAGAAAAGGCTTCTGTGTGGTGTTAATAATGCTGCAGTGAGAAAGATTTTGTTTTATGACTGTGATTTGACAAATCTCTATAGCTTTGCTCAACATTAAATCCATGAGCTCACAGAAAGACACACAAGTATGCTTACAAGTGATAAGAGCTTAGTTTCAGCTGCCTCTAGAGCAGGCATAGACAGCATGCAGCAGGTGGCAAGCAGAAGCAGGCCTAAGAACATGGCAGCTGCAGCCCCTTAGGGATTCCCAGGGAGAACTCATAACTTACTAGCATGCTCTAAGACTAGCTCAGCAAAACGGACATGCTTAGTGCAGTATACGGGTGTGGTGCCAATTATGAGTCTAAAAGAGAGAAGTGCTTAGCATTTGGTCAGCAATGCCACAAGTGTAAAAAATGGAACCACTTTCAAAAGTTTTGTAAATTAAGTAAGCCTCATTCAGTTTTTACGAAAGGTCACTCAAAAAAGCAAGTTGATCATGTAGAATGCTGCAACCCTACTTTCTATGTAGATGGTGTATCAGTGGTCGGTAAAAAGGTTAATGCAGCAGACTTGTTGGCAAAGAACAAAGTGTTTTGCACTGTCCTGATCAATGGTAAACCCACAGAGTTCTCAGTAGACACTGGTTCAAAATGTAATGTAATGTCAGCAGAAACATTTGCTAGAGTGAGAGCTGGTGAGCAACTTAATTTGGCTAACTGTACAAAACGTGTTGCTTATGGGGGTGAAGAGATTCAAACCGAGGGCTCAGTAGTGCTTTCATGCTACTTGGCTGGGAACAGTTACAGGTTGCAATTTTATGTAGTTAAAAGACCTGTGCAGTCATTATTAGGTCTCAGAGACAGTTTAATAATGAAAATGCTTTATTTTACCAAAGTAGTCCATCATATAAGCACATGTCCCAGTTCCAGCTTCAGTGATGCTATTTTCTCAGAGTATGCTGATGTTTTCATTGACAGGTTAGGCAAACTTCCAGTTGTGTACTCCATGAAAGTAGACCCAGAGGTCAGTCCAGTGGTCAGACCGGTGAGAAGAGTTCCAATATCTATGCAAAGCAAAGTCAAGGTCCAGTTAGACAAAATGGTGCAGCAAGGTGCAGTGTGCCCAGTCACAGAACCAAATGAGTGGGTGTCCTCCATGGCGGCTGCTCACAAGAAAAGTTAGTATGAAATCAGAATATACACTGACCGAAGAGACTTGAACAAGGCACTAAAGAGACTTCATCATCTTATGCGTACAGTCAAGGAGGTTGCCACCCTCATGCCAAATGCCACTGTTTTTTCCTGTCTTGTATGTAGAGTTCATTTTGGCAAGTAATGCTTGATCGCAAATCTTCACTACTGACTACATTCAGCACACCATTTGATAGATACAGATTCCTCAGGATGCCTTTTGGAATAAATTCTGCCAGTGAAGTCTTTAAGCATGCAATGGACCATAGGAGGTTACTAGGCTAATGGCCCTGGGGCCCTTACAAGCCTAGCCAAGAGTTTATCCCCAAAAAGAAACCTCAGTCAGCACCTGTTGCCCCTGTCAATGAGGGACAAAGCTGGAACCCCTGAGGCAAATTTGTGGTTTCCCATCTACTCAAGGTTGCACTTGAAGAGGGTCAATGAGGTACTCTGCTTCACATGTATGGAAAGTCTACTCCAGAGACAGGGCAGCCTCTAGGAGACAAACCTGTCTCTCCACCAGGTTTTGTTGATGCTGCATATTACATTCAGGCCTTTTGAACAGGTAGTGCATGAGGAGTTAGATTTACAGATATGGAGCATCTCTAGTAGGGCAGGGTCCAAGATTGCGTGTAGGCGAGACACAGATCACCCCTGAGCAATCTGTATGATACACAGCAGAGTGATAGTGATTTGAGCCTGTCTGCATAGGACAGGTGTTGGAGGCCATGGATTCTCTTTGTGAAGTATTTCAGTGGCCTTTCCCATTAGTGCAGATGTTTGGAGAGGTACATCCCAAACGGGGCATGGAGCAATTTTTTTCAGGCTATCCGTGTGCTATAATAGTTGATGATTTACTGGTTGGAGGTAATGGTGAAGTAGAGCATGACAGAAACCTCAGGAAAGTACTGGACAGAGAGCATGAAGTGAATTTGAAGATCAATCCTTTTAAATGCAAATTCAGACTACCAGAAGTTACTTATGTAGATCATTTATTTACCAGTACAGGCTCACAACCAGACCCTTACAAACAAGCAGCTATTCTTGAGACGCCAGCCCCGGACAATGTCAAAGCCTTGCAGCATTTTCTTGGTATAGTTAACTATTTGGGCAAATGTATCCTTGAATTTAGTGAGTTATCAGTGCCTTTAAGACAGCTGACATGCAAACATGTTGCCTGGTCATGGTTAGACCACCACCAGAGAGCATTTGATAACCTCAAACAGCAAACTGCCAACCTGCCTACATTGAGAAACTATGATGTCCACAAACCAGTAGTTCTTTCCTGTAATGCTGCAAAGTTCAGTCTAGGTGCAGTTATTCTTCAGGAGGGCAAATATATGTCTGTGCATCTAGAACTCTTACCCAAACTGAGATGCAGTATGCTCAAATTCAGAAGGAACATTTGGCAACTGTGTTCACGTTTGAAGTTCCATGATTATATTTAAGGCCAAGCTATCCAAATCGAAATTGATAATCAACCTCTAGTTACTACACTCAAGAAGCATATGCATACCACTCCAGCAAGACTACAAAAAATGATGCTCAGATTACAAAAGTATAACTTCAAAATGGTCTATACAAAAGACAAACGTCTTTATCTGGCTGATACCATATACAGATCACCCAGAAATACCACAGAACAGCTTCATGCAGAGAATGTTTACTTTGATGTCATGGAAATGTGTAATTTTTCTACCACGAGACTTGATGAGCTAAGAGATCATACAAAGACTGATCCAGTTTTGCAAAACTCAACCATTTCATCAATGTTGGATGGCTGTCAAAGCAATCTTGTGTACCATCAGAAGTACAACCTTATTTTCCATAAGGAGATGAGATGTTGTTGGAAGATGGTATGATTTTCAATGGTCAAAGTTATTGCTTCTACTTCCTTACAGCATGAATACATTCAGATTTTGCATCGTGGACACCCAGGTTCCGAAGCTACCAAAAGAAGGGCAAGAGGCCTTCTCTGTCAAAAGACTAGATACAGTACTTTCTTCTTGTTCAGCATGCAATAGTACCAAACCGCATTTGCAAAAACAGCCACTTCAGCTAAGCCAAATTCCCGAACTACTTTGGTCAACAATAGCCACTGACACATCTGAGTAGAACAATCAGCATTACTTAGTGTTGGTAGACTCTTATTCGAACTAGTTTGAAATCAATTTGCTACCTAACCTAACATCCAGTGCTGTTATTACTATAATGAAATATCAGTTCTCAGTCCATGGTAGTCCACAAAAAGTTATTTCTGACAACAGTACCCAGTTTACCAGTCAATTGTTTCAGAAATTTGCAAAAGAGTGGGACTTCCATGTTACTAGTAGTCTGGAATATCCACAGTCAAACGGCCTTGCCGAGCATGCAGTAGAGTGCATAGCAATTACTAGAGAGGGCAAAGTGTGACAATACTGATATCTTTTTGAATTTACTTAATCTCAGAAATATACCCTGTGACAACCTACTTGGCTCGCCTGCTCAGCGACTTCCATCTAGGCAAACCAGAACAGTCTTGCCTATCAGTTCTAGTTTGTTGGTGCCTACTGCTAAAATCACCAAAGCATTCCTTTCAGAAGTCCAGCTATGATAAAATGAGCAGATGTCTTCGTCCTTTAAAAGAAGAAGAGACAGTGAGGATGCAAATGGCAAACGGCTTTGATCAAACTGGTCAAGTGAGAGGCATATGTGCCGAGCCGAGCTCCTACTTAGTGGGATCTAAGCATATAAAATACAGGAGAAACTTCAAACATCTTCTTCCTGTATCTGAAACGATATTGCAGCATCGTATCTGTGATACAGACTATATATATATATATATATATATATGATTTACTATCACATGTACGATCGTCTTTTAGATGAATGGAATATGTGCGAAACCCATTTAGCAGAACCAGTAGGGCAATCACCACAATGTCGAAGCTGGCAAGCGAGAACGGCCGCTGTTGTCAGCTCCAGCATTGCGGTGCAGATTGCACTATAGCGGGGATGGGAAAATGTACCCTTACCCTCACTGTAGTGCGATCCCGGAGTTTGTATATATAAGTAAGGGGGTGCAGGGGGGCTTGCCCCCCTGCAAACAGTGTTGTTAGATTTGGGCAGATGTGAGCATTTCAGCAAAGTCGACATTCGACATTGCTGAAATGCTCTGTTCGCTGGTTTGGTTGGTCGGTGTTCCGATTTCCGACTGTGTCAACAATTGTCACTTTCATCTAAATGACGATCGTCCATGTGATAGTAAACCTATCTATATATATATATATATATATATATATATATATATATATATATTTATTTATGGGTCTACCTGATAACACCAACATGCCAAAACACCGACAACGAAATAACCGACACAAAAAAAATGAAAAAAAAGTTCAAAAACACGAAACTTCACATGCCCGGCAAACCAAAATCCTGACAATCAACAAAACAAATACCTTTCCCGAAAAACACACACACAACACAAGCACACCAAAAACCTTACAAACCTACACTAAACCTTACATACACAACTATCTATGCATTAACCTTAACCCAAACCCTAACCCTAAGGTCCGTCACTATCGCACACTTACCTTACCCGCAGCCTAACCGTTACTCACTTAATCCGCCCCTAACCCTTAAGTCCGTTACTATCGCACACTTACCTTACCCAGACCCTAACTCTAACTCACTTAACCTGCCCCTAAACCTAAACTCCGTCACTATCGCACACTTACCTGACCCGCACCCTACCTTAACGTCTGTCACTATCACACACTTACCTTACCCACACCCTGACCCTAACGTCTGTCCCTATTGCACACTTACCTTAACATGTCGGTGTTCTCAGCGTCGGGATTCTCAACTGTTGGTCTTCTTTGTTGTCGATCTTCCAGTGTCGGTGTTCTCGTTATCGGCGATCTGCGATTTTGGCGCTTTCAGGTAGACCCATATAATATATATATATAGTTTGTATCACAGATACGATGCTGCAATATCTATCAATGTCACATAGTTTGCATGTCCTGCTTGTGTCCGCATAAGTATTTGATTAATTCTTGCCCCCTCCATACATCTACAGGCATGCTGGTAGTTGAAATGGCTATCCCCAAATTGCCTGCTCGCACGTCTTTCTTCAGAATGGTTCATCACATCAAAGATATTTTTAAAGACTTTGATTAGTGCACTTAAGACAAAGGCTCAGACTTATAAAACCTGTGTTATGGCTCAACTAAGGCTGTTGCCAAGCTACAAGGTTTTGAATTATTCCTAGGCAGGTATGCACAAACAGGGTTCCAAGTATTCATTCACTAATTTTTCCTGATAGTTGCCTTATCTATTCAGGTTGTGTGCCAAAGTCTATCCCAGCAAGCAGAGGGTGTAAGAGTGAAACCAGTCCCAGACAGGCCACCTGCCAATCTCTTGCAGGATGCACATGGGCACACACGTGCGAGCAGGCAATTTGGGGATAGCCATTTCAACTACCAGCATGCCTGTAGATGTGTGGAGGGGGCAAGAATTCATCAAATACCCATGCAAACGCAGGCAGGACATGCAAACTACGTGCAGAAAACACCACAGCTGAGAAGCAAACCAAATAGCCAAGAGCTGTGAAGCAGCAACAATATCTGCTGCACCACTGTGCCACGCTGACTCCTACAAGAGACCTCTTAACATTTAATTACACGACCTGGAGTGCGAGAGCTGAAAGGTTGGTTAGTACACCCTTACCTCCCTGACTGATCAACTGCCACCAGCATCCCAATGACATAAGGCAGGGAAGAAGCCAACTGACACAAGGCCAGATAACATGATTTTACTACTTTAAAAAAAAATGTATAAAGTACTTTAATAAATGAAACTGCACAGTACAACTACAGCTGGATTCATGCAGTCTGTATATAAAACTAGCAGAGCATGTCTGATGTCGCACTGGGCGACTCACACTGGTTCAGCTCTCTGTCCATAGAGTCTGCACCAAGGACCAGGTTGGTTATGCAGAGTAGCATTATTCTTTTAAAATGCTAACAGCCATTTCACCTTGCACTTAGCCACAAATAGCTCCTCCAGCTACACATGAGACCATGGTAGGATTTTGCTGGAATGAAGTACGTGAAGCGCTATGCCCATACAAGCTATATTTGTTAATAAATTCAACAAGCAGATCATAGTCTTCCTTTCCCATTATTTTGTTTAAAGCTGATAGAAAGGAGACCTATTTTGGTAGGTGGCAGTTAATTTGAAGATGTCAGACACAGGCTAAATAACCGAGGGAGCTTGGCAAGGAAAGTGAACACAGCTTTTGCTCATGATTTTCCAGTATCTGGAATTTGAATATTTTCAAGTGTACTTTTCAGAAATAAAATGGGGAAAATAACTGAACATTCCAGATTAGTGTTATTAGTGGAGTTTTGGAGGTAATAGGGGAATGACATTTTTTTGTGAGGAAGGGTTCCTGAAGGTCATTGTGAATTATTTACCAAAGATACAATACCACACCCCTCCTCTGTACAGTGACAAGGCTAAGGCCAAGGTGTGTTTGTTTAACTCCAACTGCATTTATATTTCAAATTCAAAAGTGTTAGTCATACGCTAGGTACCTTGTAAAAATAAACTGTAATATTTTATCTCCATTTTAAAAGTGTGTCTCAGCAGTATCTGACTGGGCTGCTGGTGGCTCTCTATGGATTCCAAATAGGAACACCATTTTATGTTAGGTGCTACTTGCCAACACAAACATTTTGCTCAGCAGTAAGCAGCAAACCTAGTGCAAAATGTGTGGACATCTTTACAGATGTAAACTTTAAACCTGTAACACAATGAAAGATACCAAATTAACAACGTTGTTATGAAAAATGGCATGCTTCATTCCTTGGCAATGGAAGATTTCAAAGAAAACAGTACAACTACAAGTCATTTTGTTATGGAAGTCTCTGCTTTGAGACTGTAGATTCAGAAACTGTTAAGCCACCATTTAAAAATATTGCTTCAGATAACAGCTGAAAGCTGCAAAGGAACTCAATTGTTGTTGTACAAAACATGCAAGAATATGATTTCGGTCCAGTTTTATCACTGAGAAGACCTATGTTGTTTGGCACGCAGTGTTAGTAACTATCTTAAGAAGGCTATTAAATTCATATATTATCAGTATTTTTCCTCTTACTGTTGTTCAACTCTGAAGTCACAGTGTCATCACACATGCTGTAGCTAGCACCATTCCTATGTGTTTAACACTAAGGCTTGGTATCCCCTTTTCCAGACTAAACACATGCACCAAGGGAATGCCTAAACCTAGTTCTTATCTTATTGACCTCTACAGCTTGTATTCATTTAGAAATATACATCACAGTTATGGAGGAGGACAAGGCACTGTTTTGTTTCTCCATAACACTAAGCTGGTATGTTCAAAGCTGTTTGTGAATGCTTTCTTCAAGATGGAGACCACAAAGCAAATTCACTGAAAGACACTCAACAAATCTGGAGTTTTCCCCTCTCTCTCTCCTGCTGTTTGATCACAAAATTTATATTACATAAATTTGGGGGTCTCCTTCCACATGCAAGGATGCCTTCTTTCAGGTTCAATGAAATTCTTGACTTTGTTTGTGGTACTGGGGTTGAGAAGATATCATTCATACAGTCATCACCAACCTGTTGCTTCTTCCAAGATGGAGAAAACAGCTTTATTTTGCCAAACATGTACTAACATAAAGATCTCCAAAGGAACCTATACTGGAAACAGTTTGCTTCAGCATCACCCCCTGCCAAAGTTCATCTGGTCAAGTGAAGAACGGCAGCAGACAGACTTGTTCACTAACTTCCTGGTTACCCAATTAATCCTGGTCAGATTTGCACAGGAAACAGAACAAGGCAAAGAAATAACCATGGACTAGATACCAGCCTACTACAGGATGTACACATATGAGTTCCACACACCTATTGGTAATTCAGAACATTGCAAGTACACCTAATGCATACCTTTGTGATGCTGAAAAAAAGCAAAGTAAAAGCAGCCATTTAAAAATCCAAGCAGAGATACAAAGGACAGACTGACTCAGCAGGGAATGCTGTACATCCATGAACTAGGGAACCAAGACGTCATAGATATAGTAACCGCTGCAGTACTGTAACACCTAATTTAGATTGTAATCATAGCACACCTTCCTAAGTAAAAATAATGCAAGTCGTATGACTGGGTACGGCGTCAGGGTACTTGTGATAAATGCTATAAATAAGCAACATGTCAGTCTCCGTGTCTTGCATATACTTTGGTGCAGTGCCTCTACTGATGTCCTAACCACTAATGCCTCTTTTATAGGAGTGCCAGAAGTTCAGTCTGAACTGTTAGAATATCAACATTAAATAGACTTTTATAGACAAAACGAATTGCTACACCCAGTAAAAATATTAAATGCTTGACAGTTAGTATAGAGGGTTAAGGCTATGAACTATAGATCTTGTGATAGAGTTACTCCCATCAGCTCTCATTTGCCTACAGTGTGGTTGGTATGCAGACTTTGCACAGAAGGAATCCTGGCCAAGAGCCAAATCGCAGAACCTTTTGCTGTGAAGCAACAATTACTTATTTATTTTACATTTGTTGACTGGGACTGTCCAACTGAGCTGAAAAGCCCTTTTTCAGCAGAGGCCCGGGGAGAAAAGCTCCAACATATTAAGCAATTTTCATTATAAATTTGCATTAAACAGTAATGTTACAGGATTATTACAAGGCATTAAGTAGCAATACAGTGTTATACAGTGTCAGTAATCAGGAGTATAGCAAAACTATTTCAAGATGTATAAAAAGAAATATGTCATTAAGATGAATATAGTTTTGGGGGCAAATGGTTACAAAAATCCAGTTTTATCATAATGTAGTTGCGTGAAGGTAATACAATTACAATAGAATGTTTCTCTGAGGCGATTTGCTTAATAGATTTTAGGAGACAGTAGAAAGAGTAGTCAAGGAAGATTAGAGAGAGCTAGTGAGAAGAGTGAGTTAAGGGCAGAAAGTAAATTAAGGTATGAGAAGTAGGGGATGTTAAGGAGGGAGAGTGCAGTGCCAGGACCAGTGACTTTTAAAGTGCTCTTTGGTGGCTGTCTTAAATTGTTTAGGATGTGTAAGGGTCCTGATTTCTAGTGGGAGCCTATTCCAGGCAATAGTGGGCTGATAGCTGTACATGTTGCTTCCAAATTTAGACTTTGGTTTGTAGATTTGTAGTAGTTCTTGGTTAGACCTTCGGACAGGTCTGGAGGGAGAATAATGGGAGATGAGAGGGGATAGTGCTGGGCTGTAGGAAGGCTGTTATAGGATAGAATGGATGATCTTGAGCTGAGAGAGAAGTAGCTGGTGGGGTAATTCAAGCCAGTGTAGGTGTTTTAGAGAGAGACAGTGATGAGATTTGTAGGTTTGTTGGGCGTATATCTTGCTACCTTGTTGTAGGTAGATTCGAGTTTGGTCAAGAGTGCTGAGTTAAGATTTGTGAGAATTTGAGAATTGTGCATTAGACTGGGTCGAAAGTAGGTAAGAGAGAGAGTAATCTTGGCTTCAGAGGTAAGGAATTTCTAGTTACGGTAAAGGAGTCCTAGTTTTGAACGAGTCTTTTTGATACAGTTATTTAACATGCGAGTCAAATTTAAGCTGAACTTCGATGGTTACGCCTAAGAGCTTAGTGCTGGATTCTACCTGAATGAGATTGCTATTAAGGGACTGTATGGAGAAGGAGGGTTTAATACTGTTGAACATTTTAGGTAGGAAGAGTAACTGCTTTGTTTTTTTAGGGTTAAGGATGAGCTGGTTGTTGCAGAGCCATGTTTCAACTGATGCTCGAGTAGCTGAGAATAGCTTAGAGGGAGAGTTGGCTGTGGTGATGACTGTAGAGTCATGTGCGTATTGCACTAAAGATAACTGAGGCAGGAGGTATAGAGCTGATTAGTAAAGATATTAAAAAGTAAAGACCCTAGGATAGACCCTTGAGGTACCACCCATTTTTACAGGGAGAGGAGAGTGCAGAGTGCCATCTCACTGAGTGAGATCTATCAGTGAGGTAGCTGGAGAACCATGCAACAGTATCAGAGGTGAAGTTGAGGTTATGCAGTTTGTGCAGCAGAAGAGAGTGTGAGACAGTGTGGGAAGCTTTTGAGGGGACCAAGAATAGGCAATAAATAAGCTTATGGTCGTCCATGACTATAGAGACAGTATTGAGGAAGGATAATAGAACTGTTGTGGTGCTATGTTTGGGTCTGAAGCCATGTTGAGTGGGTGTAAGCAGATTTACCAGCATTAAATACTGCAGAATTGTTTATGAATACATTTTTCTAGTACTTTAGAGAGAGGGGAGGGGAGTGGAGAGCAATGGGTCTAAAGTTGGAGATATCAGAGGAGTTGCCTCCTTTGTGTATAGGTACCCACTGCACCACTGCGCCTGCCAGTGAAATACTAGCGCTTTAACTTTACAAGACAGCTCTGTGCACTCTTATGCTGATGCAATAAAACCCGGTGTTCTAGGGACTTTATGAACAATACCAAACAGGATGTTTTAAACATGTGAGCACCAATTCAAATCATGTAGTACGTACCTTGCTAAAACACTTCTTTTGCAAATTTTGTCATAGTAAACGTAAAAGTCCTTAACAAAGCAACCAACCTATCTATGAGCAAAAACAATCCACCAGGTTATAAATTAAGGAAATATGCATCTCTGGCACCTCTTGACTGGGACAAAAACAGAGGTCTGCTACAATTTGTGTACAGATTAAACAAAGGTCTGCTACAATTTTTCTATCATTCATCTATTTCCAATACCCAGTGTATCCCATTCAAAATAGCAGAAGAGCTGAAATCTCTCCTTGCACACAGCCACCATAAGGCATGATTTCAGTTCTGGAGAGAACACCGTCTATCAAAAGATGCATGCACACACATATATACAGTGTCTGATGGATCATCACCTACTGGCATATTTCTGTGAAGAAACAGAGAACCCGGGAGAAAACCTGGTGATATTGCCTACTTAAGTAGGGAGGATGATTCCCCCCCCCCCCCCCACCCACACACACACACTTTATTTTTTGTTTTGAACTTTTTTTTTTGTGGAACAAAAAAATCGCTGTTCCGTGTCTTCTGGATTTTCAGCTTTCGGTTTTAAAGGGTCGATATAGAGCCCAAATGGGGGGGTGCTGCAACCTGTAAAGCTCTACTATTCTAGATCTACACTACGATTTATTAACTTACAGAATATTAATACGTGTTCACAGTATATTGTGGAACGTATTTATTAAGTAAAATTCACCACCTTTTTCCAAAAGTCACCAGTTTTAAGTGGACTACAATTTATGTCACAACCAAGGACAGTTGAGAAGTATGCTGAACTAGGCATTTCACTAACTTGTGCGTTAACAGCTACAAGATTTTGAAGGTGCGGTAATGTTCACGTACCAGAAGTACCACAGACACTGCCGAGGTTCAGCAGGTTGAGTATCACATATATTATTAGCCAAGTCATTGCTCTCGATGGTGTTTTCAGTACTATGTCATCCAACAGAGAAACAGTGCATGCAAAAGACATATACAAACTCCACAATCATTAGTCGATTGCCGGGCCATGGTTGATCCTTGTCATTCCCGAGATGTCGAGAGACACTGCCTGGATAGATAAACTCGTTGTCTCTTACAAAAAGCTACCTAGTACAGTCTTTTTTAAAAGACCAAAGTTGCCCAAGTTAAAACCCCATTGACAAGTTGACATCTTTGCGAGCAGTGACACGGAACCTTGAGGAACTAGCTGCAAAAGGAAACGTAAAAAAAAGAGAGAGATAGAGAGTATGATGTCTGTTTTCCAGTCAAATTAGTCATCCCACTCATAATTACGAGTTATAAAGGCTTGAAAGGTTGTCACACGAGACCGCAACATAACTACATAACTTTTCAATCTATAAGAGAAAGGAGTCCGAGGAACATTCCATACTGTAAAATAGAGAGTTTTATTGAGTAACTCAATTTTTTATCTGTGTTCCTTTTCAGCTTGCCTGCCTTTATAAAATGACTCTATTCTTTTCAAAGTAGAAATAAGCATTATTTTAATGGCTTTTCGACGATGTTGTACTTTACTGGTTCACCTTCAGTTTCGCGCAGGAGTGGGCGTGGTCTAGATGATCGATGAGCGAACATGAATATGAAATAAGGCATGATTGGCATGTCATGCATATTAGCCACTGACACTAACTCAGCTGCTCATCTACATTCATTGAATGCATCATGCTAGGGGCTAACATGCATAGCATCCCAATATCTAAATATACCCTTCCTTTGGGCAAAGATTTAATGTTATTGTGTCATGCAGCATTACACTACTAGGTCACAGTTAAACTATAATAATGCAAATTTTAGACAAGACGTGCACATGGGAACTAGAGAACTAAGTACACTTACAGCATTACACTACTGGTCAGTACATCCAAGTGGCAGGGGGTGTGGGGGGGCACAGCGCCCCCACAGGAGTTGGTATATCCAAGTGTAGGGGGTGCAGGGGGCTTGCCCCCTGCAAAAGCAAAGGGAAAACATGTAAAAGGACATGGAAACCACGTTAAATTATTGACGCCTTTGACGTTCTTTTCAGGCTGGAAAACCACGTTGTGTTGGTTATTCATGAGAACAGCGACACGTCAACCAGCCAGGGTGGGGTTTGGGCAGTGCTTGCTACTGCACATCTGGTGAGCCAGTCAAGTAAAATATCGCCAGTTTCTCTACTGCTGTTACGCTATGCAAGAATAAAGGAAAACTTTTGGTTATCCATTGCCTTCTATATGCTATTCAGCAATTGGATGATTTTCTCAATGTGTTTTTTTATCTGTAGCCCCTTGCCTCATGGCATGTAGTACTGGCTCATACTCAGTTCTGTGCAGAAGTGAGCATATCAGTAATGATTGACAGGGCAATGGGCATGGAAATGGCCAATGATTGACAAATATGCAGATGTCCGTGTGATATTATTCATACATTGGTTGTACCTCTTCCATATTGATACTGCTGTTAGAACAGCAGGAGTACAGCCATTTAAAAGGCAGTTTGAATCTTGCAAAAAGTGCAGAGAAACTATTTTATATCCTTGCTTTGGAGATTTGCTTCCCAGGCTTTAGCTGAAAATGGGCATTTCACTTCCCAGGCAGACTTTCCTGGTAAACAAGGGCAAATAACTGCATAATACACACATACATTTCTTTTTTTTCAATAATCTTTTATTTTATTTTAATTTCATAACATAAAACGTAAGCGTTCAATAATTAACAGATTTGATGTTGATTAGGACAAAAAAATCAATAAAACCATCAAACTAAACAAAAATAATTATAAACAAATTTATTTGCACTATATACAATGTGTGCTACAAAGGAGAACAATCGAGTTTATATCATTTTGTTTATAAGTGAGAACTGAGTCTAAAAAAGGAGTTTACTTAGTGGTAGTAATGAGGATTGAAGTTTAAGGCAACAAATTCACTGCCTAATTTAGTCATTCAGTATATGCTCAAGGAGAAGGAGAAGGTTCCAATATTTTGATAATACAGGCGTTTATTATTCTTCATAGATATGTTTGTGTGAGAAAATATATCTAGGTGCCATGTTTCTGAAGCCTGTCCAAGACCGTTTAAAAAGGTCTGTCCATTTCTGGGTTATGTAGAGTTTGGTTAGTGCAAAAAGAGTTACTAGAATGTGTATTTTCAGTTTAGATAATTTTTGAGTGATGATGTTAAGAATAGCAAATCCCCAAGTAAGCGTTAAACTCTTATACCCCATTTTTTGTAATCTCACTTTCAGTGAGCACCAAAGTTTATATGTGAATTTCCAACCCCACAGCATTTGAAACAGATCAGCTTTGATATAAAAACAACAGGGGCAATTAGGTAAGATATCTGGATTAAACTTATTTAGTTTCGCTGGTGTAAGGTATGCATTATTTAATCATTAGCTGCGTATATGAGATTTTTGAATGAAGTAAGATTACAGGTAAAATTAATACCCTGGGATTTCAAGTCATCAGTAATTTCCTTATTTATCGCATTCCATAGGTTCATAGGTTCATACTAGGCTATCTGCCCTAGGGCATTTATAAGCCTAGCCAGAATGTGTTTGGCTTTCGCCACCCATTTTAAATTTATTTTGCTATGCCCTTTTTCGAGGTTAGTATACTGTGCCTCTGTCTAACAGTGACACAGAAGTGATACCCGGGGTAAACCTACGATCTCCCATCCACTCATCAAGATTCCTCTTGAAGAGAGTCAATGAGGGACTCTGCCTAACCTGGACTGGGATTTTATTCCAGAGTGAAGGGAGCCTCTGGGTTATGAATCTGTCCCTCCAGCATGTCCTATTTATTTCAGTGCTGAGGTTCAAGTCTCTCGAGCGTAGCTCGATGGGATTTGGATTTTCTGAGGTGCAGCATGTCCATTAATTCCGGTTGGACATGGCTTTTTACGTCAGGCACAGATCGCCTCTGAATAGGCGGTATGCCACTGAGTAGAGCTGGAGTTTCTTTAACCGGGCAGCATATGGCATCTGTTTGAGCCCTTTGATCCTCTTGGTGAGGTACTTTTGGGGTCTTTCCAGTTGCTGCAGGTGTCTGGTAAGGTACATCCCAAAAAGGGCATTGTACTCAATTATGGGCCTGATGAGGGATGAGTAAAGAGGCACAATGACGTCCCCTGATCTAGATGTGAATCCCTTCATGATTAGGTGGGCTATATAAAATGTTTTTCTAACCACTTTGGCCACGTGGTTGTCAAATGAGAGATTGCTATCAACTTGGGTCCCCAGGTCACTAATTACTTCTTCCGTACTTAATGGATTACTACCTATGTGGTAATTTGTGGGCACTTTGTTTTTGTCAAAGGGGATGACTATACACTTTTTGGCATTTAGCTTGAGGCCATGACTCTGGCACCAGTTGTCTGTTTCTATGAGGCCCTTTTGGAGGATGCTTGTGTTGGCTGGAGAGTCGATTATGGCGCCCAGTTTGCAGTCATCTGTGAACTTGGTCAGCCACAGTCCTTCCGTGTTGGCCTGTACCTCTGAGAAATATATACCGAACAAGAGAGGTCCCAGGACTGAGCCTTGTGGGACACCACTTGTAACTGGTTTGGAGTCTGACATGGCTCCAGCAATTCTAACCATGAGTGTTCTGTCCTTGAGCCAATTTGCAATCCATCTAGTGACATAGGGGTTTATATTTAAGCTGGTGAGCTTATCTATAATGCTCAGTGGGGTATTGTATCGAAGGCTTTTGCGAGGTACAGGTAGGCTGTGTGGACCACCTTCCCCTCGTCAATGGCCTTGGTGACTGTTTCAAAGAAATCAACCAGGTTTAAGAGGCAGGATCTGCCCTTAACAAAGCCGAACTGGGTAGGATCCAGTGTTTGTAGGTCCCCAATATCTTTATTTATGAGGTCCATGATGATCCTTTCCATAGCTTTGCAGACTAAGCTAGTCAGGCTTACGGGGCGATAGTTTCCAGGATCCGTTGAGGCACCACCTTTATGGAGAGGGACCACTGTTGCTGTACGCCACTCTTTGGGCACATATCCTGTAGTAAGGCTGAGATTGAAGTTTTATGTTTGGGTTTAGCTCTTCTTGGAGTTCATGTAGGACGCAGCCCGGGACACCGTCTGGTCCCATTGATGCTGTGTTTTTTGCTTTGGAGAGGGCGGCTCTTACCTGAGCATCTGAGATGTCAGGGGGGCAGCACTCTGCTGGGATAGATATTTGCCCTTTGGTGGGAGGGGAGAAGTTTGCGCTGAACCTGTCAGCTAGGATGTTGGCAATGTCTGTGGGTTCGGTGTATTTTTTGTCATTTTGGACTAATTCTGAGCATATCTGGGAATTACCACCCAGGTTCCTAACATAACTAAAGAAAGCCTTGTGATTATCCTTAGCGTCCTGTGCAATTTTTCTCTCGAAGCTGGCTTTAGACAATTTTATGTGTGCCCATAGTTTTTTGCTAATACTGATCAGTGATGCCTTCCCTTTTTGGGATTTTGCTCTATCATTTAGTAGCTTCCTCCTTCTATTGTATAGTTTGTTTATGGCTGGGGTCCACCAGACAGGACGTCTGCCTTTGGAGGATTGGGTCTTGGTTTTATTTGGGATTGCATGATCCATGCATTCCTGAAGGTGTTCATAGAATGCATTTATAAAGGATTCTGTGGTCTGGGCCATATTTTCCACAGGCCCGGGGCTTTGAAGGATTCCACCTCAGTTTTGAGGAGTGTGAAATTTGCTTTAGAGAAGTTTTTCACTGTGGTTTTCTGGGCAGGGGGTGGGATCGGGATGTGAATATCCAGTGAGATTAGTTTATGGTCTGATCTTACCAGTGAGGGATACACTTCTGGTCTGGAGCATAGAGTCCCCATGTTGGTGATGATCAGGTCTAGTATGTTTTCCCCTCTTGTGGAAGTGGTAACAAGTTGTTCCATAGCATTTGAGTTTATAAATTCTAGGAACCTTTGGGCTAGGGTGTTGGAGCTAGAGTAATGCTCCCAGTCTATGTTTGGGTAGTTGAAGTCGCCCAAAATAATGGTGTTTGGAGAGACCTTCATATTTTCCAGTGTTCTTAGGAAGGCCGAGTGGGGTTCCTGTGTATGGGAGGGTGGTCTGTAGCAGGCTATAAACTGGAAGGCAGTTTTACCCACTGTTAGTTGCACATGGATAGTCTCTGATGCTTCGTGCTTTGCCACCAACCTGGAGGTGTGGATATCTTTGATGAATATCGATACTCCCCCCTCCTTTTGTGGTTCGGTCCAAGTTTTGGGGCCGAAAAGCATGGTATGAGGTATAACCTGGTAGTGCTGGGGTGCTCTCGGGAGCCCTGAACCAGGTTTCTGTTACTGCACAGATATCGATGTTCTCCATGCTAAGGAGAGTTTCGAGTGCATGCATCTTGAGGTTTAGACTTCTGGCATTGAGTAGCATTACTCTTAGTTTCTTATCCCTTGTGATACCTATGGAGGTGGGTTTGTCTTTTGAGCCTTGCCTAAAAAGGCACTATGGGGTAGCAAGAGCCTTTGCCAATATCTGAAAGCCCAGGGGTGACAGGTGCAAGCCGTCCCTAGCGAAGCATCGTGGCTTGTCGAGCATATCATCCCAAGCTGACAGGCATTGGATCCCCTTTGAATGACACCAGTACTTAAGCCAATTGTTGAAATTGATCATCTTGTCTTCATATTTTGGCATCATTCTTGGTGAGGGTAAGATGCTACTCAAAGTCAGGGTCATACCGGCCTGGGCTACATGCTCAGAGAGCTCCTTTATGTCTCTTTTCATGTAGTCCAGGGAGGTACGTCTCAGGTCATTCACACCAGCATGGACAATTTGAGTCATATTTGTACTTGCCTTGGAGTGACCTGAGTGCTTGTGTTATGTGGCAGATCCTAGCGCCCGACAGGCTGCTCACCGTGACCCTCTCCTTGTTCAGCCTGGTGAGCGGGACGTCAGTGTGCCTGATGATAGAGTTACCTATTACAAGTGTATCAGGTGTGTTGTTTAGTCTTAAGGGCTGTGACTGTTCGGCACACTGGCTTTGCGAGATATGTGTTGCACGTGTTTTGTTTTGGGGTAGCGGCTGCTTGGGTGTCTGCTTTGGAGGTCTCTGCTGCTTCGGCAGATCTTTATTTAGAGCCTCCGAGTATGTTTTTGTGTGATTATGTGTTTGGTTTGCTGTCATGGTAGGTCTATTTGAGACTGGAATTGTAGTGAGTGTGGTTTCCTTCTCCTCCTGACTGGTTATGCCAGTACTGAGTTGAGAGAGCTTAGCCTCCAGTTTGGCTATATGGTTGCATCTCTCACATGTGTTGGAATTTGTTGGGAGGAGGAGAGGGTTGTCTGTGTACATGAGGCAGTTGTAACATTGCCTCAAGATTCCCAGATTCACCAGCTGGACCGGAGAGGAGATTGACAACTCACCTTTGGACATGCTAGAATAATATTGGGAATTCCTTAATAATTGAAAACCAGGGCCAGTGGGGAGTGAGGGTGTAGTGCTTTTAATTTTTAGTGCTGACTTTAGTGAGCAAGTGCCAGGTAACTTAAGTGCAATGTGTTACAGGTAACTTACATGCAAAAACGACAAACAGTAACTTTCTTTCAAGTGAAACAAGGAAATAAGTACAGTAAGCAATGCAGATATCACTAGTGATTCACAGAAGCGCTGAGAAGCCGCGTATTAGGTGGAATTAGCATTCCAGGGAAATAACAAGCAAACAAACAAGCATATAAACAAAGCTAGATTCAGCAGGCCTGGATCTAGTCTATGCTACAGCAAACAAGGTGTACCAATTTCAATAAGATACAGTTCAAATATTCAGGCACTATAAACCTTTAACCAGAAATTCCCAGCTCAGAAGGGCAGAGTCCAGCCTCTTCTCCCACAAGAGTGCAGACCACAAACCTTCTTAATGTAAAATAACTGGCCTGAAGCCCAAGTGCTTAAACCAGAACTAATACACTTTAAGAATAACAGACACTGGGATCTCAATCAGCAGTTCCCAACTTAGAAGGATGAAAGCTACCTGTCCTGCCACCACAGTGCATGCCACAAACCTTCCTAATGTATAACAACTGGTCTGAAGCCCAAGTGCTTAATCCAAAAGACTTAGAATGATAGCTACACATTAATCAAGTTACTACCAAGCAGTAATAAATACAACTGAATACTTTAGAGAATGCCTGGATTAGTGCTCAAGTTACACAAACAAAGCTAGATCCAGCAGACCCGAATCCAGTCTATGCCACAGCAAACAAGGCGCACCAACTTCAGTAAGAAGCAGTTCAGATATGCATGCACTATAATCCTTTAACCAGAAATTCCCAGCTCAGAAGGGCAGAGTCCAGCCTCTCCTCCCACAAAAGAGTGCAGACCACAAACCCTCTTAATGTAAAATAACTGGCCTGAAAGCCCAAATGCTTAAACCAGAATTAATACACTTTTAGAATAACAGACACTGAGCCCTCAATCAGCAGTTCCCAACCTAGAAGGATGTAAGCTACCTGTTCTGCCACTACAGTGCAGACCACAAACCCTCTCAGTGCAAAACAACTGGTCCAGTATCTAGAGAAGACTATAGAAGATTGATGTTTGATCAAGTTAATTAATTTATAGGTATTCAAAACCATCCTTTTCTTGTAAGATAGAGTTTTAAACAGTGCTATGCAGGTATCAATATCTGAAATGTTAGGGTCTGAGTTCAAATATACAGATGGTCTAAGTTCTTTAATCTGTCTTAATATAGTTATATATCTCTTGTTTAAGTTAAAAGTCAGTCTAATTTGGTCAACGGGTTTCTCTCTATTCTTTTGAACATTCCGTAAACACCTCTTTAATGAGATGATATCTTCTTAGATTAATCATGTTATTATTTAGTTTGATATTTAGATGTAGATGTATCAGTTGTAACCAACCAAACACATTAGTTAGGTTCAGGGATTTAATTAGATTTTGAAATACTTTAATTTTGTGTGTTAAAAATGGATGCAGACTTAACTTCTTAAAATTTTCCACTGAGAGGAAGGGAAGAGCTTTTCGGTTGATGTTTGTTATTTTAGTATATTCATACCAGATTGCAGTCCAGGGAGGTGTCCATTCATTATTAATGGGCCTTACTTCTGAAATTTGTATGATTCTGTTCAAACATGAGTCCCCCTTTCTCCTTGGGATAAGTGAGTTTTATGTAACTTATTCTTACAGATTTAGGGTTCCAGAGAAATTTTGATAGTTCTGTATTAACGTTTTGAAAGATTTTTTTGGGGGATAATAATGTTTGTCGCATTAAATTGATAATAGAAAACTTTATAAACTTATAAAAACTTGGGACTCTATAACACAAGATATGCAAAGATGGAAGCAAATTAAACTAACACATCTATCTAAAACTGCAGTTATAAAAATGAATATTCTGCCAAAAACACACATACATTTCTATTGATGCTGCCTTAGAAACATGAACTGAACATGAGACAAGTCCAAAGAATGCTACTCACTAATGCAAGGGCAAACTCCAACATACCTTCAGCTACTAAAGTAGCCAAAACAGACAGCTGACTACACCTGCTGACTTCTCTCCTCTATACAAACTAAGTACCACTTATTTTTTGTTTTGTATGGTGCAGTGATTATTCTGAAGAAGTTTGTTTAAATGAAAATAAATATATTGGTGGCAGCAAAAAGACTACTGGAATTTTATTAAAGAAATATATTATTTACTTCAACATTAAACTGAGTATTCAGCAGGCCGATTCACAGTTGCTGGTCAAACTTTCTTTAATTTTAAACTGTGACATACCACTCATCTTCTTAGACCAAGAAATCTCGACAAAACCATAAATAATGGGGGAACAAAGGCCCAAAAATAGGGACACTTTTTAAATATTGCTCTTCCAAACTTAAAAAGTTGATAGAATAATAGGTTTTGCATTAGTATAAATTTTCTAAAGGGTATGAAGTCTGCAATCCAAATGTCTTATCATTATTTTTTTTACTTAAGCCCTCAATGTCTTGCCAATGATTTGCCACAAAACCACGATTTTAAGAGAAATGGAACAAAAATATGAGACAGAAATCTGGAAATTCTGCGAAAATCTGTACAGTTGAGAAGTATTTTTAATTTATTTTACATTTGTTAACTGGGATAGTCCACTTTCAGTGGAGGCCCGAGGAGAAAAGCCCCACAAGAAGAAAAACAAAACAGTGTGTAGCTTATGACAGATTTAGCAACATAAAATTTTGAAGAATTACAGTCAAATATAAATAGTATATAGTATATTACAATTTTTGCATGGAAAGTAAAAGTCAAAACAGAGAGACATAACTCAAGTAAATAAAATGGACATAATACTATTAGTCCAAACAGAGAGATAATACATCATTACTAGAGGTTCAAGTCTAGGAGAACATTAATATAATTACTGGAGTGAGGAGCTGCATTAGATTGTTAAAGTGTAAACCAGAACAAAGATCTCAATTTTGACTATATTATGTGTGTATATACAAACTTAGGACATTGACCTGTTAATACACTATGAGGTATAAGAATTGTTCATGAAAGATTAGGAGTGGTGAGCATAATGTTGGATGGTCTAATCTGGTGTAGTATAAGAACAGAGCCAATTATTAATGAGATGTTTTTTTTTAAAGATTTTTTAAAACTGTGTGAAGGAATTGGTAGTAGGTATATGCCTGGGTAGTTTGTTCCAGATTTTAGTTATATAATACTAGAAGAGGGAGTCCCCTGCTATATTATTAGATTTAGTAACAGTGAGCATAAATTTGTTACTGAATTGCAGAGTCCTGTTATTGCTGTGGGGGAGAAGTAGGTTTTGTAATGCAGGATTTTTTTCAGGTTGATACAGAATTTTATGTGCCAAAGAGAGCTGATTGTAGTGCAACAGTTGGGGAAGTTCAAGCCAGTTGTGCTGTTTCAGGGATGAGCAGTGGTACGTTCTAAAAGAAGAGTCTGAGGTGAATTTGGCGATTTTATTGTAGCAGGAGTCGAGCTTAGCTAGATCTGATTTTCTAAGGTTGGTAAGAATACGGGAAGCATAGAGGAGAGTAGCAATAAGGTGAGTGTGGGCTGTGGTTGCTTTTGTCTGCTGGGTAAGGAATTGTTTATTTCTATAGAGAGTACCTAGTTTTTTGTGGACTTTCTTGATTGTCTGGGAGATGTGAACATCAAATCTTAGATTGTTATCAATCTCTACGCCAAGGAGTTTGGTATGTTCTGTAGGGGAGATAGTACTTTTGTTGCTGGACATTATATGAAAAGTGGTAATTGATAAGGTGGACCTAGTAGGTTTAAAGAGTAGTAATTTGGTTTTAGCAAGGTTTAGTATAAGTTGGATATTGGATAGCTATGATTCAATAGAGAGGAAAGATTCCTGTGTTAATGTGTGAAGTTCCTGTAGAGTGGAAGCTGCACAAATTAACGTAGAATCATTGGCATACTGTATGACAGATGCATTGGGAGTGGGGGAATAGAGCTTTTTGGTGTAGAGGGTGAAACGTAGTGGGTCTAATATGGAACCCTGGGGAATACCAAGAGTGACTGGAAGAAGTGGTGAGAGTTCTTGTTTCCACAGAACTGTTTGCCGACAGCCAGTCAGGTAGTTTTGGAACCAGGCTATGGAGAGCTGCTAATTCGAATAGTTATTTGATAAGAATGTCATGTTTAACCATATCAAAGGCCTTTGATAGGTCAAGAAAGGTGGCAGAAACAAAATTACCATTGTTTCTACGAGTGTTTACTGTATTGGTGAAGGACAGAAGGGCAGTGGTGGTGCTATGGAAGGGGCAAAAGCCATATGAGTGGAATATTGCTTTTTAAATGCATAATAGTTGACCATTATAACTTTGAAAAATGCAGGCAGGTCAAATGTATTCCTTTATACTTATAGAATGTTGTGCTAATGGTAAAATATGTCACAGTGCTTTCATAGATGGAAACTTTCAAACAAGTTTACCTTGAGGCATTGTGCAGTGAAGCAATATGATGACGGTCTTAGAAGTACATTTTTTCAGCTTGTGGTTCTAAGGTGGGAATTCCTAGATAGCATGATTTCAAATTATGACTGTATTGTACAGGTGAATTACACAAGGTGTTTTCCTTTGGGCTTAGCACATTGGTGATGGTGTTTATACAAGGCAGATACAAGTATTTTCATAACACACAGTAAGTGACTGTAAAGTCAGCAGAGACTGGATTAAGTGGTTTTGAGTTTAGCAATCTGGGACTTTGTTTATAATCCTTGAGATGTATCTCAAAACCTTGAGTCTCATGGTTAGACCCCAGGAATTCACAGACATGCATCCATTAATTTACTATGGATTGTAACTCTCCTGATATGCCTGGATATATTTATTAGCTAATACCTGCATATAAAAATTCAAAACACTAACAGTTGGATCTGCAAGTCGCACGTACTTTGGCGATAGATTTAAGTTTTTTAGCTGGGCTCCTTGTCATTCATGATCTAGACCATTTGAAGCATTTAATTTTATTTTTTGTTTTATTCACTTTGGTAACTGAGAACATTTAAGGAGGCTATACATTGTTTCAGTGGATGGGGGGTCTGAGTCTACAAAAACAGCCACAAGGAATACATAAAGCACAACGCAGACTGTCCAGTCATTTTGCACAAATCATACAATAAGAATGTTGTCTAACAGAATATAAATATAAAAAATACTTAAGTGGAATAATCAAAATATAAAATGGGTGATTGTTACTTATAAGGGAACAATCATGCTCCTGTGAGAAAGTAAGCATGACAAGAGTATTTTAGGAGTGCTGTCTTTCCACATCTCTAAGGTACAACAGTCTTAGAGTTTGTATATGCAAGCAGTACGAGACGAGAGGCAGTCAGTACAAAAAAATTACAATGCTAACTCTAAAAACGTGCTTTTTTGATGATTGCCTTTTCAAAGCTGTTCAAGACGTTTTTTCTTGTACAACTGTTGTGCCGCACAACAGAGAGATCAATATTCATATGTCACCAGTATGAATATTTAGTAGTTTAATGGTGCTAGCAAGAGAGTAACACAAACTAATGAACCAAAAATGGCCAAACGCCAGTGAACGAAGTTGAAGTGTAGGAAGCACCAAAGCAGAATCCACAATCATGAAAAGGTGTAAAATCCAAAATGGTTTATTTGCACTCGATAACGTTAAACACTAAACACTCCAAGTCTTGGAGTGTTTAGTGTTTAACGTTATCGAGTGCAAATAAACCATTTTGGATTTTACACCTTTTCATGATTGTGGATTCTGCTTTGGTGCTTCCTACACTTCAACTTTGTTCACTGGCGTTTGGCCATTTTTGGTTCATTAGTTTAATGGTGCTGTCAGGAAATCTTGGGGGGGGGCATGACTTGCTACTGCGCATCCTGCAAGGTACTTCACTAAACTTCACTTCGCCAAATTCCGGTAATAACGGCCACACAAGTAAAAAACGCACTCTCCAAAGCTAAGAATACAGCATCCATGGGACCAGATGACATCCTGGGCTGTGTATTACATGAACTACAAAATGAACTGGCACCTCACCTAAGTGTCATGTTTAATCATAGCCTCACCTCAGGCTTCATGCCCACTGAGTGGCGCACAGCTACAGTTATCCCACTACACAAGGGGGGATCCTCCTTGGATCCTGGGAACTACCGCCCCATCAGTCTGATGAGCCTGATCTGCAAGGCCATGGAAAGTATTATCATGGAACTTATAAACAAAGACATTGGCAACCTTCAAACACTGTACCTCACCCAGTTTGGGTTCGTGAAGGGATGATCTTGTCTCCTGAACCTGATTGACTTCTTCGAATCAGTCTCCAGAGCTGTGGATGAGGGTAAGACGGTCCACACAGCCTATATGGACCTCGCCAAGGCCTTTGACACCATCCCCCACTCTGGAATCATAGATAGACTTACAAAGCTGGGCATTAATCCCTACATCACTCAATGGGTTGCCAACTGGCTTACTGATATAACCCACACTGTAAAAGTAGCCGACTCCAAATCCAGCTCCAGACAAGTGACAAGTGGAGTACCTCAAGGTTCAGTCCTGGGACCGCTCTTGTTTGGCTGAAGTACAGGCCAGCACTAAGATGACTGCAAACTGGGAGCCTTTACTGAATCCCAAAATGATGTGGATACTCTACAAAAAGGCCTTACAGAAACAGATGCTTGGTGCCAGAGCCATGGGTTCAAGCTCAATGTCAAGAAATGTATAGTTATCCCCTTTGGGAAAAAACATGTACCCATGAATTACCACATAGGTGGCAGTACACTAAACACCAAAAGTGTGATAAGAGACTTAGGGACACAGGTGGACAGTGGTCTCACCTTCGATAACCACATCGCCACAACAGTCAGGAAATCCTTCTATGTGGCACACCTCATCACTAAGGCCTTTTCATCTAGAAAAAAAGGAGGTTATTGTCCCACTGTACTCATCCCTCATTAGACCCATTATAGAATACAATGCCCTGTTTGGTATGTACCTCTCAAGACATCTACAACAACTGGAAAGGCCGCAGAAATATCTCACTAAAAGAATTACAGGCCTAAAGCAGATACCCTACGCTGACCACCTTAAAAAACTCCAGCTATGCTCTGTCGTATATCGTCTACTCAGAGGCGATCCCTGCTTAACATACAAGGCCATGTCAAACCCAGAGCTGTTGGACTTGCTACACTTAAAGAAATCCCAATCCCTCAGAGCCACATGCTCCAGGGATCTAAACCTTGACATCACAATAAATAAAACATGCTGGAGGGATAGGTTCCTGACCCAGAGACTTCCCAGACTCTGGAATAGACTACTCATACATGTCAAGCAGAGCACCTCTTTGGCCCTCTTCAAAAGGAACCTTGATAATTGGATGGGAGAAAGGAAATTCACCCCGGAGATCACGTCAGTCACCCTGCTAAACAGGGATCCAGGGAAGTAAACACTGTGGGAAGAAATAGCCAGGGAATTGTTATGGCTAGGCTTGTATAGGCCCTAGGGCCAATAGTCCAGTACCAACCAATGAACCTATGAATACAAAGCCACTATATTTTTAATTACACCTTTTTAAACAGACTAAATGCCATTCAAGCTCAGAACATGCCACTATAAACCTACGAACCCTCCTTTTCTTTTGAGTTGCGTTGCTCTGGTAGGATTAAATGGGTACCAAATCTGGGCAAAGCCTAAACTAAGGGGGGTACAAAGGCCCACAAATAAGAATAGTCTTTAAATATTGCTCTTATGAACTTAAATTGATAGAATAACAGAATTTGTATTAGCATGCATCTTCTGAAGGATATGAAAATTGAAACTGAAATGTAAGTGATTATTTAGCAATTTTATGGGGAGCAGACCAAATATACGGGGCAAAATCTAGCTAGTTCAGCAATATCCACATAGTGCTTGATTTTTTTACCTTCGGAATTAGGAATAAAGCAATAATTACAGCATGAGGTTCCCAGTTCGATTCTCGTCTGGGTGCCCTCTGCAGAGTCTGCATGTCCTCTCTGTGTTTGCGTGGGTTTCCTTAAGGTGTTCCAATTTCCTCCCACATTCCAAAGACATGCAGTAGGTGGACTGGAGGTGGATACTGTAAATTGGTCACAGACTCATAGGTGTGAGTGTGCGGGTGAGTGTGTAGTGTGGAAGAACTACCACAGCAGGGCTAGTCACACTGCAGTGTAAACTTTGGCTCTAGGTGATTGTCACTGTTGACGTGACATCCTGACCCCATATGCAAAAATGGCAAAAAAAGGGGTTGTGGATGGATGGAATAACAGGAAAAAACTTAAAAATACTTTTTAAATACTCTCACTAGAAAATTGATAGAAAAAGAGATTGCAAATTAACATGTATCAACATTACTTTAGCATATAGCAAAAAGCTGTCTGTAACTGTAATAATTATCAGTATTCACTGATAGTAAATATCAATATTTACTGACTACACTCCACCACCATTTTCCAAAAAAGGGGTAGAGCAAAGTTTTGAGCCAAAGTTAGGAACATTTGAAAGGTATATGAGTGATATCTTTTTCAGTATAAAATGTACTCTCAAAAGCAACAATATCATAATCACAAATGTTTGTCTTTTTGGCTTTTCCCGGTTAGGGGTCGCCACAGAGGAACTCCAGTCCGCTAATGATTGACAGTTGATTTTTTTTTTATGGTGCAGAGTTGCCAGCCCGATACCCAACCTTCAGCGAAGGCACACCCATTCACGCATGTCTTTCGGAGGCCACTCGAACGCAGGGAGGACATGCAGACTCCACACAGAAGGCACTCCAGCCAAGAATCAAACAGGAGAACCTCTTGCTGTGAAGGCAACAACGCTACCACTGTAGTGCCACGGCTTTTAATATCATACTCACAAATAACAAAGTAAAAATTTCAGCACAGGCAGAAAACCTTAGGAAATATGTAGATAAATATAAAGGAAAAGTACAAAATAAGCAATTTATTAATGACCCCAAAAAGTTTTATAGAGAACTGGGAAACAAGGTAAAAGGAATTGAAAGACTGCCAAAAAAGAAGAAATAGATACATTTTGGAGAAGTATCTATGAAGATCCTGTGGAAAATAACAAAGATGTTAAATGGATAGAAGTAAAAGAAAGAATAAGAAGTTTAAAGGTACAGGATATGAAATGGGAAGAAGTAACAGCCAGAGAGACTGAAACTAAGTTAAGAAATGCCTCTAATTGGAAAACCCCAGGTTCAGATGCAGTACCTAATGTTTGGTTAAAAGCATTAACATGTTTGCATGAAGATTTAGCTGTGAGTAAGAACTATTTATATGCGCACCCTGAACAGACACCAACCTGGCTAAAAACAGGAAAAACAATGGTCCTGCTGAAGGGTAAACCTACAAGCTACCCCAAAAATTATAGACCAATAATTTGACTTCTGACGACGTATAAACTATACATGGGAATTGATGCTGACAGAGTTTATAGTCATTTAGAAGAAAACTCAATTATGGCAGTAGAACAAAAGGAGAATAAAAGAAAGTCATATGGAACAAAGGATCATTTGTTATTAAATAAAGTCATAGTGGAGAACTGTAAAAAAGGGGAAGAATCTAAGTATGGCATGGATTGACTACAAAACGTATCCCACTTCATGGATAAAAGAGTGCTTAAAAATGTATAAGATATACCCTACACTGATCGACTACATTACAGTGACCATGAAACAGTGGCAGACCACTTTGCAATTAAGCCATGATAAGGGAAAATTATTGTCCCAGCGATAAAAATTCAAAGGGGATATTCCAGGGTGACTCTCTGTCACCATTGCTATTCTGCCTTGCCCTTAACCCATTAAGCTGTTTACTTAACAGCTTAGGCCATGGCTATAATTTGGCTCCTAGAAAACAACAAAGTGTAAAGACTTCTCATCTCTTTGTTGATGGTTTAAAACAATATAGCTCATCAGATGAGGAACTGAAAGCACAACTGCAGGTTGTCAAAACTTTTTCGGATGATATAAGAATGTCATTTGGTCTTGATAAATGTGCAAAAGCAACCTTTAAAGCAGGAAAACTGCAGCACCAGGAAAACATCAGTTTGGGAGAAGAATGTGATATAAAAGAACTTGAGCAAGAGGGAGTGTATAAATATTTGGGAATTGATGAAGGATCAACAGTAAAACATGAATAAATGTAAATAAAACTTAGCAAGGAACACTTTAGAAGACAAGTTAATCCTAAAAACAGTGTTGACATCTAAGAACAAAATCCAAGCTATAAACCAATTTGCTCTTTCTGTAATAACTTACAGTTTTGGAGTGACTGACTGGCCCCAAAACATGTTGGATAGATTAGATAGAAAAACAAGAAGGATGCTTCATGCTCACCAAATAATTTATAAAAATCAGTGTATACCAAGATTATATAGTCCCTGTTCTGAAGGAGGGCTGGGCCTCCTTGAAACTGATTACATTTATAGATCTGCAATCGTGGGGCTCCACACATATCTGCTGACCTCACAAGACCCAAATGTAGTGAACGTTTTGAAACATGAGGAGAATAAATCTAAGATGACTTCTCTACTTAATTTAGCAGAAGCATATTAGCATCAAGCAGGAATGGAAATCAAACCAGAAGTAGATAAAAATCAGGCAGCAACTGAATGTATGAAAAAACAAAAGAAAGAATGTAAGGTGAAGGACCAGATGAGAAGGCAAGAAATGTGGAAAATGCATAAATATATTTGAGAGTATAGAGAACTTCTGGAAGAAGCTTTTCGGCTGGGGTGCCTTCTGTGCAGAGTCTGCATGTCCTCCCTGTGGTCGTGTGGGTTTCCTCCGGGTGCTCCAGTTTCCTCCCACATCCCAAAGACATGCTGTAGGTGGATTGGACACTCTAAATTGGCCGTAGGCATGAGTGCGTGCATGTGTGTGCCTTCTGTGGAAGGTTGGGCGCCGGGCTGGCAACTCGACACTGTAAAACTCCACTGCCAATCATGAGCAGACAGGTGATCCACTGTGGTGACCCATAACCGGGAAAAGTCAAAAGAAGAAGAAGAAAACTTCTGGAAGAACCTCATGCTGATCAGGAACGAATGCAGGAATGGTTAAGGAGAGGCAAATTCAAACCAAGAGATGAAAGGTTAATATCAGTGGCCCAAGATAGTGGGCTAAGTACACATTGGGGTTACAAAGTCCATTGAACATGTGGGAGAACCAGACAAATGTAGGTTTTGTAAAACCAAATTGGAAACAGTTGCACACCTCATTGCTGGTTGTGACATACTAACTCAAAAACATAATAATGTGGAAAGACTGGGATTGTGCAAACATTATGATATTGAAGTGGCTGAAAAACACTAGAAACATGAGCCACAAAGCATCATAGAAAATGGTGAAGTTTATATCCCATGGGATTACTCACTACCAACACTTCAAAAGATAGATGCTAGAAAACCAGATATAGTGGTCCAAGAAAAGAAGACAAAAATAGCATTGATCATTGAAATCACCGCACCCAGTGACTACAGTGTCTTGTATACAGAGAGACACAAAGTAATAAAATATCAGAATCTGCAGGCAGAAATGAGAGCAATATGGAAGAAAGATACCCAGACAGTTTCAATAGTAGTAGGAGCAATGGGTCTTATAAAAAAGAATCTACAATTATATTTAGATATGTTACCAATCCATGTAAGCATGTACGAATTGCAGAAGGAGTCATTACTGGACACATTGCGGGTGCTGCAAAGAGCACTTCTGGCTGACATCAAAGACTAAAACAATACTAACTTCATGAACTTTAACCGTACTTTGACTTAGGAATGATGTCCATTCCATTACTGTATTAGAAACCCAAAAGATTTGGAGAAATTAAAAAGAGGAAATAATAAAGTAAATTTTCATGCAAGCATTGGGTGCATTTACTGTCAACAGAGAGATGTGGCAATGTACTTTTTTATATATATTTTCCCCTCTCCCATGCTAACCATAAAGCCTCCTCCTAATGGAATTTATTTGTTCCCCCAATAGATAGGGAGTGGGATCTATTAAGAGCCTCGATGGTGGGAGATGCCTGAAGGGGCCATCATCATGGCAGACATCAAGGATTTTGTGTCATCGCTGGCATTTTCAACAGTTGTGGACATTGTGTTTTGTGCCTTAACTCCCCTCCCTTCTGCACTCACATGGGCATATAGACCACCTATGCCTCATGACCTGTGCATGCATGCTCCTTCACACTTATAAACAAGGGCCACTATTTTCATTTTGAGCATTCTGTCTATCCCCACCCAAGGTTTCACCACTGATGTAAAGTCTATCTGCTGCTGTAGATGTGACCAACAGGGTCACTGAACCTTCCGCCGAGGAGGGGTAAGTCCACCCTCCTCTGCCTGTTCCATCAAGTACCAGAGACACTAATCAAGCTAAGGAAACCACAGTAATCAGGGCTGTATCTCTGTGCAGTGTGCACCACCAGTGCAGGTCAGGACAGACTACTTTTAAATGATTATGGAAAGCAGCATTTGGTACTGTAGTACTTTTCCAAGTAGACAAAGTATTTTATAAGAACTGCAGTAAGGAGTATATGACACAGTATGTAAATAAAAATGAAAGTCTAATGACATGCAATGAATAGCCACATACTCTGGCATACACTGTGGCAGATATAATAAGGAAGATTAGAATATTCAGAATATTATTTAGAATATTCTATATTTGTCTTTGTTGTTAGTGACAGAAGTTGCTATATAATATATACTGTTTACCTCATTGATCAGGTCAGAAATGTTAGGATTCAGCATTAGTTTCAGCAGACTGGCAACTTTTATTACAAACTATGTGACCACTCATCAGGGGAGTCCGCAGGATTTTTTGCAGGAGGTGTAAACCTAGAGCACCCCACAGCCCCCCATGCAGCCATTTCAGTGTCCCATTACTTAGCTATTTCTCCCCATTTGCCATAAACACTGTTCAAAACTCTCAGTGTGCATATTGTTTTATAGTTTACTTCTACAATGATTACAGATATTTAGATTTAATTTACAACTTTTATTTCAAATTTTATAGCACAAACACTGAGACATTTGCCAAACAAAGCAATAGTCTTACAATGAAAACAGACTTAGCATTAAAACTTCTCTACCTTTGAAACTCAGATTCACTGAAACAGCATTGAAACCCACATTCAAAGAAAATCCATCTGGCCAGTGGTGGTTTAAGTTTACCTTTTGGCTATTTTCAAATCATAGGCCCCTTGCACACATTTTTATGACCATGCAAATGTTCTTTGATTCACCTTCCTGACTGTATTAATTATAATATATATAATGAATTAATTATATCCCTTGTATAAAATAGCACCATGTTTTAGAGTGTAGTTTAAATTTATAGTTTTGAACATTTTTCCAGTAAGCAATGAAACAAAATATATGAACCGATAATGACAAACTGCCCCATTCAGAACATTTCAACCAAAAAAGGCCACTCAAACGTTTGTCATTACAATCCATGAATATCAATCAATATGCACAATCTCTGCAGAAGTAAAAGTCATCCGAATAATTCCACATTAAAGAGATCTGAAACTAATGAAGAGGTTGTTGCTAGAAAACAACTTTATATTTCAGTGTTTCATATACAAATTCATTGCTTGCTGCACCTGAAGAATAAATGGCCTATGTTACATTACAAAATGGTAAGCTGGTATATTGCAAAAGGGAATGGGTGGCAAGCTAAAAAAACAGGTTCATAGTTACTAGGCATCTCATCCAAAGGAGGACAAACTCAGGACTGCAGCAATCCACCCCTTTAATATACAAATGTATATG
Source organism: Protopterus annectens (assembly GCF_019279795.1). NCBI lineage: Eukaryota > Metazoa > Chordata > Ceratodontiformes > Protopteridae > Protopterus > Protopterus annectens. The sequence goes on along the minus strand of NC_056730.1, from coordinate 169,799,255 downwards.
CTGTGGGAATAGAACCTACAAACCTCTGCATCAAGATATAAGTATGCTACCTGCCATGCTACTAATACTGCCTTAGAATTCTATACCACAATAGTGATACTATTTGCAATCTATATCTATATCTATACCCCCCTGTTATTTAATAATCAAAAAATTCAATATGTTGATTAAGAAAATCCTTTGGCATCCTATTAAACCATGGATTTCATTATCTTATCATATGCACAGTTGGGAAAATGGAGGTATTTCATTACCAAACTTAGAAATTTAGTCAATCTCATCAGTAATTAAAACAATCTCATATCTAATAGATGAGAAATATTCTGCAAAATGGAAAGAGACATTAATTATTCTATCTCAAACTCCAAAAAATAATGATAGTTCACATATGGTAAATTTAGTAAAAAAACTCATTTATTTGGAGACTAAAAGCTTATTTCAATAATTATTCTTCTATAACATTTAAATCTAATTATATCACTTTAATTTTTAAATTATATTCATAGGTTCAAAATATATGATAATTGGTTATTTCTCATATACCCCATTGCTTATACACAAGAACATATATTTTCTGCAAATTATACTAAAATGTTAATATTTAAACAACAAATGTATTATTTTGGCATCAATTGATGAATAATAATGAACTGAAATTAATCAATGCACTAATGGATGAGAAAGGTTTAGATACTTTCTTATGGTTAGATCTACAAGAAGCCAGAAAATATATATTAAGCAAACTAGATTTAATTTCCCCATCTACCAAGAAAGTTGTGCCAAAACGTATACACTATTTAATATTATCTACTCAATATAATCTTCCAGTTAAAAATAACTTACATCTATTTATACGGCAATTAAATTTGATTTGGAAACACACTTGGATAATATTTGGAAATGTTTTCTATTACCAATAATTGTAACCCTACAGAGAATGACAAATCAAATATTCTTCAGTCAGCGGGCATGACTACTTCCTCACTTAGATGGAAAATATTTACCTGGAGATTTTTAAACAAATCATTCCTCACTCCATATAACATAAACAAGATCACTAAAGAAAATATTCCCTGTTGGAGATGTAAAACTGTAATAAACGCAGATTGTTCACATATATTCTATGACTGTCTAACTTTAAGGAAATTTTGGGAGGATATAAATACTTTTTTACAAGCAATCTTTACAGATAATTTTCTACTCACTAAATCACTTGTATTATTTAACACTCCAATTCCAGATTGTGTCAAGAAAAATAAAAAAAATTTACTTTGGTCTGTTTTATCCATTGCCAAGAACACGATTACAAAAAATTGGAAATCAACATATGTACCCTCATCACAAGATTTTAAAGATCTTCTCTTTGAAGTATCCAAATTAGAAATGTTAACCATTAAATACAGATCTAATAGGAATACATCTTTATATAATTAATGGAAATGTATACATGAATTATTAAAAAAAACAATAAAATTAATCTTTTTTTTCTTCCCTCTTCACATATGTCAATTTTACTGTATTTTTTCAATATCGTATAGTGAACATCGTTGTACATAGTTTCTGTTGCTTATGTTGTTATATTTATTTCTAGAAAGCCGCGGTGGTACAGCGGTAGCATTGTTGCCTCACAGCAAGAGGTTCTCCTGTTCGATTTACGGCTGGAGTGCCTTCTGTGTGGAGTCTGCATGTCCTCCCCGTGGTCGAGTGGCCTCCGAAAGATATGCGTGAGTGGGCATGCCTTCGCTGAAGGTTGGGCATCGGGCTGGCAACTCGGCACCATAAAAAAAAAAAATCTACTGCCAATCATTAGCGGACCGGAGTTCCACTGTGGTGACCCCTAACCGGGAAAAGCCGAAAAGAAGAAATATATATTATGTTGTTATATTTATTTCTCTTGTATTTAATTATTATTTCTTAAAACAGTTCTGTTTTATTGATATATTTGCTTAAATCAGTAATGAATTCAATAAACTTGTTTTAAAAAAAAATAGTGATACTGTTTGCTAAACAAAACAGTTGCACATTTTAAGCATACTTAGCATGAGCAGCAGTACACTTCTCTTCCCCTGAAGCTCACAATTCCTTGAAAATGCACTTGAAATAAATTTCACCTGCAAACTCTAACTAGGACATTTCACTCTTTCTCTCACACACACACACACACACACACACACACAACACACACTTCAACCTCTTAGTGCAAGAAATCTGGACCTAAAATAACTAGGACAAATTATAAATATTGTTCTCATGAACTTAGAAAATTGCTAGAATAACAGGATTTGTGTTAGTATGCATTTTTCTAAAGGATATGATGTATACAATTCAAATGTCTGCCATTATTTAGCAATTTCAATCCTTTTAAGAGGAATATGGGGTAAAAATCTGGACATTCTGCAAAAACCTGGACAGCTGAGGTGTATGCTGCCTCCCTCTCACACACACACACACACACACACACACACACACACACGGGATCCGTACAGATCACCGAATGGCAACATAACCGAAACATATTCGGCCAGGCATACTTGCGCGAAAGTGCTTTTCACCGGAAGCCACTTTCGCGTAAGTATGCCTGTTGTGGAGATCGCACTACAGTGGGGATAAGGGATAATTCCCTTTTCCCCACTGTAGTGTGACCTCGGAGTAAGAATATTTAAGTACGGGGGGTGTGGGGGCAAACATAAAAGTAATTTTTTTTTTAAACACACTTTAACAAAAGCGCTTTTTCGGTGAAAGCGCTTTCATTAAAGTGTGTTCGGTATTGTGGATTCGGACTATTGAACTTTCTTTCAATAGTCCTAGATCCACACACACACACCATACCTCTCAATCTCCTAGCACAAGAAATCTGGACAAAGTCTGTTATAATTTTGGGGACAATGCCCAAAACAAGGGTCACATTTAGAATGTTGCTAGAATAACAGGATTTGTGTTAGAATGCATTTTCTAAAGGATATGAAGTCTGAAACTCAAATACGTGTCATTATTTGGTAACTTTAATCCTTAGCTCATCCCAGGGATTTGTCAAAAAAAAAAAACAGAATTTTTATGAGGAACAGACCAAAAATGTAAGGCAAAAATCTGGACATTCTGTAAAAATCTGTACAGTTGAGAGGTATAACACATGCATGCATCCCCCTACCTCCTTATAAAGTGGATAAAACAAATTTTGAATTAGTGTGCATTTTCTGAAGGTTATGAAGTCTAAAGCTCAAATGTCTGCCATTATCTTCTGACTTCAGTCCTCAATAATTTGCCAGAAAAACACAATTTTATGAGAAACAAACCAAAAATATGAGGAAAAATCTGGATAATTGCAAGGTATGACCCCCCCCCACACACACACACACACGGATCCGTACGGATCGCCGAACGGCAACATAACCAAAACATATTCGGCCGGGCATACTTGCGGGGAAAGTACTTTTCACCGGAAGACACTTTCGCGTAAGTATGCCTGTTGCAGAGATCGCACTACAGTGGGGATAAGGGATAATCCCCTTTTCCCCACTGTAGTGTGACCTCAGAGTGAGAATATTTAAGTAGGGGGGTTGTGGGGGGCAAACGTAAAAGTAATTTTTTTTTTTAAACACACTTTAACGAAAGCGCTTTTTCGGTGAAAGCGCTTTCGTTAAAGTGTGTTCGGTGATTGTGGATTCGGACTATTGAACTTTCATTAAATAGTCCTAGGTCCACACACACACACACACCATAACTCTCAATCTCCTAGCACAAGAAATCCGGACAAAGCCTGTTATAATTTTGGGAACAATGCCCAAAACTAAGGTCACATTTAGAATGTTGCTAGAATAACAGGATTTGTGTTAGAATGCATTTTCTAAAGGATATGAAGTCTAAAACTCAAATATGTGTCATTATTTAGTAACTTTAATCCTTAGCTCATCCCAGTGATTTGTCAAAAAAAAAACAGAATTTTTATGAGGAACAGACCAAAAATATAAGGCAAAAATCTGGACATTCTGTAAAAATCTGTACAGTTGAGAGGTATGACACATGAATGCATCCCCCTACCTCCTTATAAAGTGGATAAAACACATTTTGAATTAGTGTGCATTTTCTGAAGGTTATGAAGTCTAAAGCTCAAATGTCTGCCATTATCTTCTGACTTCAGTCCTCAATAATTTGCCAGAAAAACACAATTTTATGAGAAATAAACCAAAAATATGAGGCAAAAATCTGGATAATTGCAAGGTATGACTCCCCCCCCACCCCCACACACACACACACACACACACACACACACACACACACACTCCAACCTTCCTCTTAATTACACACACACACACACACACACACACACACACACACACACACACACACACACACACGCTCATATACGTTCATAGGTGTGTACTAGGCTAATGGCCCTGGAGCCTTTACAAGCCTAGCCAATAGAAGCACCCTGGCATTGTGCTGCCTGATGTTAGAGTCCAGTACCTCTATCAAGTAGAGCCACTGGAGTGATCCCCGTGGTGTACTTTCCATTTCCCATCCACTCACACACCTGAAAAAAGGTCCTTTGGGCTTGTTTAGTTTTCTTGAAATGTTATTTTGGTTCTGAAAAAAATCAGATTTGACGAGGGCAGAAGCATACAAATCACAAATTTGATCAGGTGGACAAGGATGAACTTAAGATGGCCACCTTGTAGTTAGAGAAATGGAGACCACACTGACTTGGGGGTAGATAGCACTATATTCATAATCTGTTTCCAGGATATACATTAGGGATCACTACTGCCCTAACTAACATGTTTTACAGCTATTCTTCCTGTTTTCTGTTTATAAGTACCTGCACCAGTGCCTTTCTGGGCTCTGGCATCTTACTACATAGGTCCACAGTCATATACTAGGCTAACGACCACCAGGGTCTTTATAAGCCTAGCTGTGCAATCCAACCCAGTTGCGTCCCTGTGTAACATGGGTATTTATTAGGAGGGGTATACTAGTTAGGAAGTTTCTAAAGGTTGTGTGGAAGGGTATATTAGATTGGGCATTACTTTCTGCCTCTATCAGATACACAGGGGCCAGACCCGAGGTGAATTTCCAATTTCCCATCCATTGGTCAAGGTTACACTTAAATAGGATTAGGGATGGACTGCGCATCACATGGATGGGGATCATTTCCTGCATCCTTGTGGCCTGTTAGAACAAACTGGTAACAGCTGCACATCACATATTGTAGTGGCTTCTTCATAATCATCTAATTTTGTCTCTATGACTAGTGCTAAATGCACTGCCCAGCCTTGAACTCTTTAATCTCAGGACCTAACAGCAATGATTTTGCAAGAAGGCTGACACAGTTTGTGATAGATCTGTCTGTTTGAACTGCTCCAGGGATTCTCCTACCCATTCCCTATTCCCATTCCTGTTCCATGTGGTGGAGAGACAGACACCCACTGTCAGCTTCTGTAATTATCTTCCTACCTTGAAATGATAACTTGCACAGTCTTTTCGAGTTATTAGCTTTAAATATTAAAGAAATCTGAATACTAATTTAACAGGAAGAATGAATACCCACTAAGCCCAGAAAAAAATTCCATCTACAAAATGTTCTCAAAATTGTTTGAATGAGGTTATATCACATCAAAAACGCACTTTTTAAAATGTATTTTCTTACATATTTTTGTATGTTACAAAGAAAATGTATGAAAATAACTTCCAAAATAAGTGGAGGGAAAGCAGACAACCAAGAGATACGCCATACCAAGCAAGTCCGGCACTGAATTCATTATCATCAAATATTAAAATGCACCACAACATTCGTCAGAATTCCAGAAAATACAGCACTAGCTTTTTCATTTGTATTCTCTGTAGTCAAATAACAATGTGTGCAATTTGTCCACTGTTTTTAAATGCACCTTGATTATCCTCTTTGAAAATGCCTTAGGCTTAATTATATCAACCCAGTCAACAAAATGAAATAAATAAAATAAATGCTTAGGTTTTTAAAAAACTGTCATGCCTCACTTCTCACAGAAATCGATGGTTTTAGAGCATGTGATTTGATACATTATACTATGGAAGTCATTATAAAAATGTTCAGACTGTTACACAACATGAAGCTTCCTTAAAAGCCAGTATAATGCATCCAATCTTAGTTTGTAAAGATCTGCTTTAATATTTTCATGAGATCAGTGCGTAAGTATAACTGTTCAAAATACCATCAATTCAGTTTTTCTAATGGATGTTAAAATGCTGACACTGCCATACTCTGAAGAATTCACAGAAATTTGCAAACCTGAGGTTGGGAGTGGAAGAAGTAGAAATGTGTGACACCCCTTATCTACCTACTTCTTATATACACACCCCTACCTACCTACTTCCTACATCCACACACCCACACCTACCTATTTCTTACACACACACACACCTACCTCACACTTGTACATTCATCCGTAGTCCAAATGTCTTCTGGAATTCAAATTCCGTGAGGGCGTGGAAGATGAAGGTGTAAAGCATCAGTCGCACAGACACAGAAGATGAAAACAGGTAGCAAACACCTGTTGCATCTGTGCAACTGGACGCAAAGAACATTCTTAAAGAAGAATGCCCTTAAAAAATTATTTTTAATTAAAAGAAAATTAATTTCCCGGCCTGCCAGCTACAGGGGGGTGCAAGTGCATCCCCTTGCAGCTGCCTGCGGCTGCCTTTGCCAGTCAGTATAAACAAAATGACTCCTCCAGCATCTCAGTTCAGAAATTGCAATGCATTATTGTTTAGGTTATTTATTAAAAATGGCTACACCATGCACTTCACAGTTAATATCTACTTAATTGTCACTGAAGCATATCAGTAACTCTTCCACTCTTAAAAACACAAAAACTATCCAAACTGAAGCTGGAACCAGACTCTAAGCCTGGTAAAGGAAAATGAGACATTTTGTTATGACTTGTGTAGTCACCATGCAAAAGAGAGCCAAATGGATCAGGAATAGTTGCACATGTTTGGATTGGCTGAACAGTACTTTGTCAGTCACCACAATTAGTCAAACTCAAACTTCCACCCTTGTTTTAATTATGCAGTTGAGGCAGATCTGCTGTTGGTATAGGGATCGATTTGCCAGATATTGCTGTGGTTATTATTGGCTCACGTTGGTTTGACTAATTCTCTGGAGTACTGCATTCAGGGTAGCACTCATCAGGAACCAGATGGATGTGATACATTTCTCTAAATATTAAATCATTGTCATATAACTTGTATGTATTCTTAACTGATGTTTTCATATTATGCCTAATTTGGTATAATTATTTAAATTGTAAATATCTGTTGTATTTTTGAAGACTGTAAAATTATTGTTCTTAAAATGTTTTGTAATACTTTGGAGCTTTTCTCCCTAGGCCTCCATTGAAAATGGGATCCTACACAGTTTGATTTTTCCCAGTAATGAAATGTCGATAAATCAATAAATATGTCATCTTTTGTATCAAACTATGGTATTGTCTTTAGTTTGCACCATGCAGGTGCATTTTTTTGTTTTTCTGCAGTGCTACTGTAGCACACTTTTTCTCCCCCTCTAACTTCAAAAGGAGAGCTTGACCTGGTTGCAAGACAGGTAATAGTTATACAGAATGATCTTGGTTATGAAACATCTTGTAAGAGACATTGGCTGTTTGGTCATTAACTTTAACTTTCAGGGAAAGGTATAACTCTTGACTCAAGTTCTGACTCAGTTATTGACATGTCAATCCATATTTATAAGCATTAGCTGTGAAGGGCTTACTCCAATGGCCGTATGTGGAGAAACTTGGTGTGCCGTAAGAACTTTTGGAGGATGTGTCTGTTTCACTGTTTTTGTCTGTTTGTAATATTCTGCCAGTTTCACCATTTAATTCCATTTAATAAAGACGTAATGTGTTATGAATGAATCAGTAGTCGGCTACTGTTGAAATTCCCTGAACATAGGCTATGTACAGTACTACTATATGAAACTAACATGTAAGCAGTTTTATAGGTAGACTATACCTTGAGAACATTGTCTTTAATTTGGCTATTTGCTGGCTAGTTGTTGTTGGTACATAAATTACATCTGTGTCACAAGAGTAATAGTCAATGACAGCGAGGTAGTTTCTACCTTCAGACTCACACAAGTCTTCTGCAATCTTTTTGCCAAGGACCTTGTTGTAATAGCATTAAATTAACCACCCACATCTCTGTAATAGTTTCTACATAATGCACTGAACTGACACTTGACACTAGGCTGACAATGTCTTGGCTGATTGGCCACCACACTGACATGTTGGATCTTTCTTAGCATTCTGTGAGATCCTGATGACCTTTGTGTATTTGATGTAGGACTTCTGCTTGTTGAGTTGGGGTACCGCTGTTCAGACCTCTAAACTGTCCCTATTTTGGAGGAATGTTCCTATTTTCAGACCTGATTTAAGATGTCAATCTTTTTGGTGGTATGTTTGTATTTTTAAGCTTGATCTATCCCCTCACACCATTTTTTGACTCCCTCTCATCACGTATGATTTTTGAAGCTGTCTAGCAGACAGAAAACCACTCTACATGACCAACATACTAGTGGCAGCGATAATTTAACACACATCTTATAACTCCCTTTTTATGAAGCAAAAGTAAGCAACTTTGTATGGTAGTATGCACTTATATTTTCCACGCTTTTTGTCATTCTCTGTTTTTTAAAAATATTTCTGAGTAGTATCCCGCATTCCTGTGGGACGTGGGAAGGTTATGTGCTATTTGGTATTCAAATTTTATGTTAATTATATGTACAGATTTTGGCTGGATGTTCTTGTTTCTCAAGAGCCTTTGCTCCTATTTCCAGTGTCTCCCTGTTGAGGGGTATGCTGCTGCTATGTCTTTATATAACAGTAAACTATCAAGCACTGTGTAATACGTAGGCACAGAGGCATAGCTAGGGTGGGGTGAAGGGGGTGTCACAAGCTGAATGTGTTAGGGGCACTGATGAGGAAATACTGCAGTACCAGAATTGAGAAATGGATGCTGATGCTGTATTTGTGGTCATTGCTGAAGCTCTGAAGTTCTTTGTATGTGGTAGAATAACTGTAGCAATACATTTGATAAAATGGTTACAAGTGGTTTGCTACAGTTTCAGTACAGAAGAGCTTATCTTTAGTCGTCAACTTGAAAAGGGCATTTTTTGGTCCTCAACCTAGAGTTGGAGGAGTGCCATATCTGCTTAGCTGTTTGGTTTGTGTCCAGCCATTCATTACATACATGCTGGATAACAGCTTGCAACTCTAAATCATTTTTAGTAGATTGTTTAAGTATTTTTTCTAGTCTGTTAGTAATTAGTGGTCTTGCTATCAATATGTTTGCATATAAGCTGCAACATCATCTTTGGTATTTGATAATGGTCGGCCATGTATATAATTTCTGGGTAATGCATCTGCAACTAGTTTTTTTTTCTCAGGCACATTTATTTTGGGGTAATGAACTTTCTTAATCTCATTATCGGTTTCTGCACATTGTTGGCACTTTGTCTGGATCATATGAATCATTTAATGGAACTAGTGGTTTGTGATCAGTCTAGATGGCTCCTCAGCATAATGTTAGCACTTCAGCATCTTACACCTGATTGCAGTTCAGAAATCACAACACATTAGGGTTCAGGTTATTTCTTAAAAGGGCTTCACCTCTTGAAAGAGTAAATATTATAACAGAGATAAAACAACAGGAGGTGGGATTTTTAGAAAAGGGTAGGAGAAAATTACATAAAAAATGGAAATTGTGGGAACAATACATGCAAAAAAATGTTTTGGAGGAGGAATGAGGTTTAAGAGACGACAGGAATTGAACATGTTTTAATATGATATTTATTCTTAATGTATAATATGGAAATTCAAAATGGAACTAAAACATTGGAAGCAGTATTGTACATAATGTAAATAGTGTGTGAAATGTATAATGGTTTTGCAAAACAATAAAAACGATTATTGAAGAAAAAGGAATTGAACATGTTGGATTGATTACATTATATAGAACAATTATATGTGATGTATAAGGCTTTTAAGTGTGAACTTGTTAATAAGGTTTGATTATTTTTGTATAAATGTAAGTTTGCATGTGTCACAAGTGATAATCCACTAAAAATGTTTTTCTTTTATTAAAAAGGGGCTATACCTCATGCCACATTAAAATGGCAGTGGCAGTATAAACATAGACACAACATTAAAGCGTTTAGCAGCTTTGTGCTAGTTATCATTGCAGTTAGTGTCACCTTTTTCAACTTTAGTTTCTTTAGCAAAGCACCCCATTTTCTATTAAGTGTTTTGAGTATTGATACTTTATAATGTATTTAACACAATTTTGTACTTTCTCATTTATCACCATTTTAATATACCAGTGAATGATGTACTTTTGTATTTATTTTGGGCCTGATTTCAAAAGACTTGCTCTTAGTACAAGTGACAACCTACACTGAGAGTAGGCTGACAGCAGGGATTTTGGAATCTGGTCCATGTAACAAGCCTGTTTATAGATAGACCTTATACTGAAGTAAATCAATTACACTGAGAGCAGGTCGTTTGGAATCAGACCAGACTTTATACTGAGAGCAACTCTTTTGGAATCTTTCCTGTTGTCTGTTAACTGGATTAGTGAACTGGTTCAGAGACCCTTTTCAAGCATGACCTGAGCCAAAAGGCAAAGATAAACAGTATAGATATGACCTAAAACAAAATAAAATAATGTAATATAAATGTATGCATTGCTTTATTTTTTGTCTGTGTACCTTTCTCCAGTGTGTACTTTTTTCTGTATATGTTATTTTCCTACCATGCTGCCAGTCATCAGGCCTACCCTGTCAGTCTTAAGTCTATTCCTTCACCCATAATAGGCGCCATGTGATGAGAGTTGTCCAGTGCAGCCATCATGCGGCCAATCATGCTGGTTGTTTTTTTCCTCATCAGTATCTCAGCAATGAGAGAATTTTGGCTATTACTCAAACTCCACCTCTGATGTCTGACTTATTATGTGCTTTATCCTTATGCAAGTTTAGAATTAATCATCAGGTGTTTTAGCATTTGACACCAAGTCACTCATTTAGCCATCTTTCAAGTACTCTCCATTCAAACATTCATATGCAATGCTCGCAAAGTAGTGCTTTGTGCATGAAGTGGAAGTGACAGAAAATACTGCTGCAAAGGGTGGAGACATAAGTTTTTAGAGATATATTTGCTTCCACTTACTTTTTCTTTTCTTTCCCTTTTTTTGATCTGTGCTACTACACATTATTAAGTAGGGTGCTAAGCCACAAATGTTAGGGTAGATTTCTTCAAGAAGAATTATTTTAGACATTGCTTCTATGCAAACTAATACATAAAATATAATTGTGTTCTGAGAGATTATTTCTGACATAATGCTACAATTGCTTATTGCAAGTTGAGATGAGGAAGAATAGCCATGCTTTGTTTGTTAAGCTGTAGTGTGAATAAAACATATTGTCAGAAAAGTATAGTTAGAAATACTGCAGATACAGATTACTTTTATGACATATTCAAACAAATTTACTGAACTGATAGTGTGATAAACATGATGTTCAGAAAATGAATGTGACGATCTCAGCTGTCATTCAAACAGAAAAACAAAAGTTTATTGGTTAATAAAACTTCAGCTAATTGTAATGGGAGAATATTACAGAACCACAACCTAAGCTGAGGAACTGCTAATTGTGTATATTGTATGAGTGTATATATAAGTTATCTATTTAGTCTGCCATGCTAGATTTATTTTTGTGATTTTCAAGATGCTGCTATCCTGTTCTCAATAAAAAAAAATACTTGTTTAAATATGACTTATGCCTTCAAGGATTTTATTCGAGTCAGATCTTTTTTACTAGGGACCCTATGTGAAATAAAATAATCTAGACTGTCTCATCAGCCTACAAACCAAAAATATAGCATACCCAGATGATAAAGGAGAGATGCAGCAACAGGGAAAGTACTAAAATTGGATCTGCACAGATACCCAAATTATAAGGTCAGTGAATAGGAAATCTTATAGGACACACTGGTAGATCTACAGGTTTGACAGATGTCGTAGGAGAGTGACCTAAGCTTGTGACAGTGTATGGCTCGTGGGAAGAAGAGATTGGAGAACAGGTCACACTTCATTATTAATCATCCTTTTGAAGCACAAGGACTGTAAGCATACTTTATCATTCTAACTGCATACGTACAATGAATCATATTACAGAAGTTAACTAAAATAAGTGTTTAAAGGGATACTCCATTGAACTTGAAATTAATAAATTAGCACTATTCTGATACACAGGTACTGTATCTTTTAGCATTGTACTCACACTGGTTCAATACTACAGGACCATGTAGGAAAAAAATAGGTAAGTTAACATCATGAGCTTAGAAGCACTTTTATATTTATATGTAAAACAGAGTTCTCCCATTTCAGATTCCAATGCATTTGTCAGAAATAGTATTACTATTAAGTGTAAGTGCTAAAACTTTCTTGCATAATTTAATGTTGCTAAGTTTGACGATTTTTTTCTGGGCTTGTCTAGAAAGTTTATCATGTACACATAGTGTATTACTTAGTAGAGTTAACCATATGAATGCACTTGATGCCACTGTACTTTTCTATACTGATCTGATGAAGGCTTGCCTGCCTATTGGTAGTTAGGTAAAAGTACTTTAAACTCCTCGCTTTATTATTTTGTTCTTTTTCCTTTCCTGATGTTTCTCAAGGCAAAAATATACTTTTTACTTCATATCAGCATAGTCACGCTACCACAATCATATCTCTAATTATATGCAATAAACCTCCATAGCCTCAGTTTATGTAGCTTAAGGCAATGCTGCCTTTCTGCCCTGATTAGATTCACCACTTCCTATTAATTAGCCCTAGCTTCACACATTTAAAGTCTTTTTTCAACAAAGATTCACATATTTGTGATATCTCTCCCATCATAAACTCAGCTTGTGTTAATTTACAACCTATAACATCTGAACTGTTTCAGTATGTAAGGCTATTGTCAGTGGACTTATCTCTATATAATACCTAATGTTTCTTTGTACTATATTAATAATCTATGAATTATATTCTACTTCCTGCCCCATCTAAACATGGCAAATAACATCTACTTATCATTACCAGAGATACAATGATGTACTAATAGTTATGCATAGCTAGGGATAAGATTTATATAAAGTGTTTGTATCAGTTATGCACTAGACACATAGGATAGGATAGGAATACAGCACATAAGTTATAACCTGTTAGCTACCCCATTAAGAGTAGATAAGCAGAACAGGTAGGAAAGATGAGACTTATCCTATTGTAGCTTGGATGAACAGCCAGTGACATACATTTATAACCCCAGTTTGGGTTAATTAGTAGTTATCCTTGTGATAAAGCAGATAAATACTGCATGTCATGTACACTGGATTTCGATCTGATAAAGTTCATTTAAGGGCAAAAAGACCCATCTATTCATTTTTTAATAAAGAAGTTTAGATTTCTAAACAAGTTATAATTGTTTGATTACTCTGAAATCTCAAATGAGCTTGTCTACAGTGCATGGTTCTTTATTCCTGATTTTTTTAGAATTCTCAGCCAGCAGCTTTGTTGCAAACAAGTAGAACTTTTCTCTGTGCAATTTGTATATATAAAGATTAAGATGTCTGCAAAACTATCCCAAATAACTTCTAAACCAAATGGTAAAAACGACACACAGACAAACCAACCCTGAAGGTAACCATAAAGACTTAAAAAGTGAAAAATATCTTGATAATTCAGAAGTTATGTAGCTGAAACACTTGATCATTTGCATGGGCCTCCTTAACAGGAGGTTTAAGGGATTATACCCTGAAAACTCTAGCTTGTCAGCTTGACTAGGTTTTCCTTGCAGATTTTACTGAATGGTTTGTCTGGGTGTCCTATTTCCCTTTGTGTGTATATATATATATATATATATATATATATATATATATATATATATATATATCAGTAAGACGCTGTCCGGTTCGATTCTCAGCTAGAGCGTCTTCTGTGTGGAGACATGTGTGAATGGGCGTACCTTCACTGAAGGTTGTGCGTCAGGGCTGGCAACTCGGCACATAAATATCTACTGCCAATCATTAGCGGACTGGAGTTCTGCTGTGGCGACCCCTAACCGGGAAAAGCCGAAAGACACAACAACAACAATATCTATATATATATATATATATATATATATATATATATATATATATATATGGGTCTACTTCTTTTGACCTAACTTTCATTTTCCCGGCCCCATTTGACTGAAAGTTCATTTGCCCGACACTTCATTTGACCGACAAGTATTATTAGCAAGAAAATGGAATATGCCCCCTTCCCCACTGTAGTGCGACCCTGGAGTTAGAATATATAGGTAGGGGTGTGTGGGGAGCACTTCATTTCATATGATATTGTTAACTTTTGATGTAATATTGCTTTGTAAAAGAAAAGTAATATATATATATATATATATATATATATATATATATATATATATATATATATGTGTGTGTGTGTGTGTGTGTGTGTACACGTATGGTTCTACTTTACTTTCCCGACTGGCCACATTACTGACTTTCACATTGCCGAGATGAAAGGATCAACAAACTAGAAGACCGACACCCAGAACACCAACTTTCCACTCAAGATAAGTAACCACTTGCCCATCCTGTTGAACTGTGCCCCTTACCCCCACGGTAGTGCAATCTCAGAGTTGGTATATTCAGTATTCAGTTGGGGGGGTGTGAAGCCCCCCCCCACATGGGTGGGTTTAATTTTGGGGGGTTTTTTGTTTGTTTTTTTTGGGATGGCCAAGTTGTTACTTATCTTGAGTAGGAAGTCATGTTTCAGATGTCAGTCTTCTGGTTTCTGTATTTTCTTCTCGGCGAAGTGGAAGTCAGTGATGTGGCCATTCGGGTAAGTAAATTAGACCCATGTATATATATATATATATATATATATATATATATATATATCTATATATATATATATATATATATATATATATATATATATATATATATATATATACATATACATATATATATATATATATATATATATATATATATATATACACACATATACATGCACATATACACACACACATGTATGTATGTACGTATAGTATAGGGTGTGTGTGAGTTTGTGTGTATAAATAAATATATATATATATATATATATATATATATATAGTATATATATATATATATATATATATATATATATATATATATATATATATGTAAAAATATATATATAATATATATATATATATATATATATATATATATATATATATATATATATATTTTACACTCCAGATATACATCGAAACAAAAATATTGCCATTGGTCTTTGCTTTGTCCCTTCCCCATTCCTACTAGTTACTTGCAACATCTTTATCTTTTTGATACAGATACACACAGTAATGAATATATAGTTGACTTAATTACTCTTCTCTCTGTTTTTATATCGTCAGCCAACATTTTATATATAATATATATGCATATATGTGTATAAATAAATATATATATATATATATATATATATATATATATATATATATATATATATATATATATATACATATAAAAAAATATATATATATATATAGAGAGAGAGATAGCTTTACCTCCAGTTTGTCTAGATAAGTGATCTCTCACAGGTTGTAGTGTTGGGTGGTAGGAGGAGAGGGTTGTCTGTGTACATGAGGCAATTTCTACATTGCCCCAAGATGCCCAGATTCATCAGATAGACAGGAGAAAACACTGGGAGCTGACCCTTGGACATGCCTGAATAAAAAAACTATTTTCCTCTAGATAAGTGAGGAATGTGAGTACAAGAGCTGTTTTTCTCTACGCAAGTGAGGAAAGTAAGTACCAAAACTGTTTTCCTCTAGGTAATGAGGAAGGTTGAGTGCTGTAGTAATTAGTAGTTTATTTAGTGCTTACAACAAGTTCTGAACAAGTGCTGATCACGAATAAGCAAATTCAAGTGCTAAACTTGACAGTTGTTGCTAGAACTTGACAGTCAAGAGGAGAAGGTAAACACTTGCACCACACCACACTCATCACATAGTCTCACTAAATCTACACCACCAAAATTCACACAAAGAAACACAAAAACATTCACGAAGGCTCTCAATAATAATCTGCTCAAGCAACAGAGACCTCCAAAGTAGAAATGCAAGCAACCTCCACCCCCCCCCAACACAACCCAAATGACACATAGCCCGCAGACTCAGTGTGCCACTGAACCACAGCCAATAAGGCAAAACAACGTACCCAACACACTAGTCATAGGTGACTTTATAGTCAAGCACACTGATGTCCCACTCACCAAGCTAAACAATGAGAAGGTTACTGTCAGCTGCCAGTCAGGTGCCAGGATCTGCCACATAAACCATGCACTCAGGTCACTCCACAACAAGTACAAATATGACTCTGTCATTGTCCATGTTGGTGTGAATGACCTGAGACATACCTCTCTGGACTACATGAAAAGAGACATGGAAGAGCTCTCCGATCATGTAGCCCAGGCAGGTATGACCCTAGCCCTGAGTAGCATTCTGCCATCACCTAGAATGATACCACAGTACAAGGGCAAAATTACTGACTTCAACAATTGGCTAAGCTTCTGGTGTCATTATAAAGGGATCCAGTATCTGTCTGCCTGGGATGACATGGTCGACAGACCACGATGCTTTGCCAGAGATGGCCTGCACCTGTCACCCCTGGGATTCCGGATACTGGCTAAGGTTCTTGCCGCCCCTATAGTGCCTTTTTTAGGCAAGGTTCAAATGACAAATTCACCACTGAAACAGGAACATGCAAGCAAAAACTGAGGGTGATGCTACTCAATGCTAGAAGTCTAAATCTCAAAATGCTCTCACTTGAGGCACTCCTTAAAATGGAGAACATCGATATCTGTGCAGTGACTGAGACCTGGTTTAAAGCTCCAGAGAGTACCCCTGCACTACCAGGCTATAACTTATACCACACTTTTCAGCCATGTAACCTGGACCGGAACACCAAAGACGGAGGTGTGTCCATATTCATTATGGATATCCACACCTCCAGGCTAGTTGCTCAGCATAATGCATCCGAGGTTATCCAAGTGCAACTAACTCTGGGCAAAACTGCAATCCAAATTGTAGCTTGCTACAGATCCCCCACCATGCCCCAGGATTCCCACTCCTCTTTTCTTGATGTACTGGAAAATACTAGGGTTCAACCAAACACCCTAATAATGGGAGATTTCAACTACCCCACCATTAACTGGGAAAACTACTCACGTACCAACTCCTTTGCTCAACGCTTTCTGGAATTCATAAACTCCAATGCCCTGGATCAAATTATCCACATCCCCACCAGGGGCAACAATATCCTAGATCTACTCAATGCCAATACGAGTGACCGGTGTTCCACACCTGAAGTCAACGCCTCATTGGTCCGATCCGACCATATGCTAATCACCCTAGATATCCACATCCTGCTCCCACCCCCATTAAGGAAACCACAGTAAAACATTTCTCCAAAGCCAACTTCACGCTTCTTAAGACAGAAGTGGTGAACTTCATGACACCCATGCAGATGGACAATACAGTTATGACTACTGAATCCTACACAATTACACTTTATAAGCACTTACACGAGTGCATGGATTGTGCTATCCCAAACAGAACCAAGATGCTATCCTCCAAAAAAAAGGAAGCCAATCTGGTGGTCCCCTGCCATAAACAAACTGTACAACAGAAGGAAGAAACTGTTGCAAAAGAGAGTAAAATCCCATGAGTGGAGGAGCTCCCTGGTCAGCCTCAGTAAGAAGATGCAATCCTTGATAAAATCCTCCAAAGCTAGTTACAAAAACAAGATCGCCACTGATTCTAAAGACAACCACAAAGCATTCTATAGCTATGTCAAGAATCTCAATGGCAACACTCAGATTTGCTCTGAGTTACAGCACAATGGTACTAAATATACAGACCCAACTGATATTGTCAACATCCTGAAAGATAGGTTCAGTGCTAACTTTACCCCCCTCTCACCTCCTAAAAGGCCCATCTCTATACTGGGAGAATGCAATGTTCCTGTAATCACGGCTGCAGAGGTAAAAAAACACACTCTCCAAAGCCAAGAACACAGCATCCATGGGACCAGACAACATCCCAGGCTGCGTTCTACATGAACTACAGAATGAAGTGGCACCCCACCTAAGTACCATGTTCAATCATAGCCTCACCTCAGGCTTTCTGCCTGCTGAATGGCGCACAGTGATGGTTATCCCACTTCACAAGGGGGGAGCCACCACGGACCCTGGGAACTACTGCCCCATTAACCTGACGAGCCTGGTCTGCAAGGCCATGGAATGTTATCATCATGGAACTTATAAACAAAGACATTGGTAATCTCCAAGCCCTGGACCCCACCCAGTTTGGGTTTGTAAAAGGCAGATGATGTCTCCTAAACCTGACAGACTTCTTTGAAGCAGTCACCAAAGCTGTAGACGAGGCTAAGGTGGTTCACACAGCCTATCTAGATCTTGCCATGGCTTTCGACACCATCCCCCACTCTGGAATTATAGATAAACTCACTAAACTAGGTATAAATCCCTATGTCACAAAATGTGTTGCCAACTAGCTCACTGACAGAACCCACACTGTGAAAGTAGCAGACTCCAAATCCGACTTCAGACCAGTGACAAGTGGAGTACCACAGGGTTCAGTCCTGGGTCCTCTCCTGTTTGGTATGTACTTCTCTGAAGTATAGGCTAACACAGAAGGTCTTTGGCTAATGAAGTTCACAGATGACTGCAAACAAGGAGCCATAATCAAAACTCCTAACGATGTGGACATCCTACAAAAGAACCTCACTGAGACAGATACCTGGTGTCAAAGCCATGTCCTCAAGCTCAAAGCCAAAAACTACATTGTCATCCCCTTTGGTAAAAACTCTATCCCCATGAACTACAACACAGGCGGTAGCATACTTAACACCGAAAGTGTGATATGAGACCTTGGGACACAGGTGGACAGTAGTTTCCCCTTTGACAATCACATTGCCACAGTAGTCAGGAAATCCTTCTACATGGCACAACTCATCACAAAAGGTTTCTCATCCAGAAACAAAGAGGTCATGAGTACAATGCCCCTTTCGGTATGTATATCACAAGACATCTACAACAACTGGAAAGGCCGCAGAAATACCTCACAATAAACAGAACATGCCAGAGGGATAGATTCCTGTCCCAGAGACTTCCCATACTCTGGAATAAACTACCTGTCTATATCAAACAAAGCTCCTCATTAGCACTCTTCAAGAAAAATCTTGATAATTGGATGGGAAATAGGAAATTCACCCCGGGGATCACTTCTGTGGCTCTGCTCGACAGTGGCACAGGAAAATAATTTTCTTGGCTGGCAAAAGCCAGGGTACCTTTTTGCCTTTTTGGCTGGACTTGTATAGGCCCTAGGGCCGATATCCTAGTACCTACCTATGAAACTATATATATATATATATATATATATATATATATATATATATATATATATATGTATACAGTATATATATGTGTGTGTGTGTGTGTGTGTGTGTGTGTGTGTGTGTGTGTGTGTGTGTATATATATATATATATATATATATATATATATATATATATATATATATAAATATATATATATATATATATATATATAAATATATATATATATATATATATATATAGATATATAGATATATGTATTTGGGTCACGTACACTCGATCGAACTTTCAGAAAGCCAAAACCCATATGGCCGAGACCGTATGTTTGTCTTTTGAAATTTCGATCATACAGAGCGGGCATCTCCGTATAGTGCGGAATGGGAAGATTCCCATCTTCCACACTATAGTGCGATCTCGTAGTTGGTATATTTAAAGTGAAAAAAGTCATGGTAATTCAGAAGTCATGTAGCTGAAACAGTGATCATTTGCATGGGCCTCCTCAACAGGAGGTTTAAGGTATCACAACCTGAAAACTCTAGCTTGTCTGGGTTTTCCTTGCAGTTTTTACTGAATGGTTTGTCTGTGTGTCCTGTTTCCCTTTGTTTATATATATATATATATATATATATATATATATATATATGTGTGTGTGTGTGTGTGTGTGTGTGTGTGTGTATATATCTATATATATATATATATATATATATATATATATATATATATATATATATATATATATAGACATACACACACTCATATATATATATATATATATATATGCATATATTTATACCAAGCAGATCCAACAACACACCACTATGACAAACGCTAGCAGTAGAAAGCAGAACAACATAAACCAGATAAATAATGTGATGGGTAGTTCTCCCTTGGACTCCAGCCCTAGTATTAATAGTTTAAGGGTACCAGTCTATTACATGAAAGGAGTAGGCCTAGTTAAGGACGCGATTAGAATGCATTGGGACATTTTAGTAACTGACCCGGCTTTGCACTCAGTGGTTGGTGACCGACCCTCATTTATGTATAAGAGGAAGAAGAATTTGAAACAGCTTTTGTGTTACTGTAAGGTTAAACCCAGGTATGATGATCAGTCATGCACTGTTCCCTGTAATAGATGTAATTATTGCAACTTTATAGACAACAAGGGTTGGTTTATGCATCCTCTATTTGGCACGAGATATGAGGTACGGGCTAAAACAGATTGTAATTCTATGCATGTGGTCTACCTGGCCTCCTGCTGTATGTGTCCAGCATATTATGTTGGGAAGACTGACAGGAGGCTTAGGGACCGCATCAGAGATCACTTGTATCAGATTAGAATAGGTTCGCATGTGAATGCATTATCCAAACGTGTTATTTGAAGGACCTGACCATGTATTTAATTTTCAGGTGTTAGCTATTGCTAATACTACTGTGAGAGGGGGAGACGTTAAGACAAGGACTGAGAGTATAGAATCAGAGTGGATTATTAGGCTTAGAGCCAATATTCCCCCTGGGCTCAATGAGAATGTCCCTATTAAGCCTTTTTTGAGAGCAAGGAGGTTGAAGGTACATAAAACCAATGTACCTTGATTTTAAATTTTATATGAGTATTGTTTTATATATTATTTTTTGTTATTTTGTGAGATATAATGATTATAAGATGTTATTTAAAAATATTTTAAGTTTTTTAGAGTTTTTAGTGAAGTTGTATATGTATGGTGTATATCTCTTTAAGAACTGAGAGCTTTTGGCACCTTTTTTTGTTTAAATCCTCCATAGTTTCTCTCTGCTCTGTTTGTTAAGGTCTGAGAAAGCCTGGTCTCCCAGGTGAAAGCGCTTACCTTGTTGAATTAAAACCCATTTGGATTTTTACATCTAGCCTTCGTTTCTTCTACATTTCTGTGGACATTGCAGCAGTTTGGAACTTTGGAAAGTTTGGTACTTTTTCGTCTACTTTGTTTGAATTGAGACTCGGCCCTGTTTCACTAGCAGTTATTTATCTGGTTTATATATATATATTTATACACACACACACACACACACATATATATATATTTATATATATATGTATGTGTGTGTGTGTGTGTGTGTGTGTGTATATATATATATATATATATATATATATATATATATATATATACATACATAGATATATATATATATATATATATATATATATATACATACATATATATATATATATATATATATATATATATATATATATATATATATATATATATATATATATATATAGATATATAGATATATAGATATATATGTGTGTGTACCCAACTAGTCACATTACCGACTTTCACTTCGCCGAGAAGAAAGGATCAACAAACCAGAAGACCGACATCCGGAACACCAACTTTCCACTCAAGATAAGTAACCGCTTGCCCATCCTGTTGAACGTTGCCCCTTACCCTCACAGTAGTGCAATCTCAGAGTTAGTATATTTAGTTAGGGGTGTGTGAAGCCCCCTCCCTACATGGGTGGGTTTAATTTTGTTCTTTTGTTTTTTCTTTTTTTTTTTTGGGATGGCCAAGTTGTTACTTACCTTGAGCAGAAAGTCAGTGTTCCAGATGTCGGTCTTCTGGTTTTTTGGTATTTTCATCTTGGCGAAGTGGAAGTCAATGATGTGGCCATTTGGGTAAGTAAAGTAGACCTTTATGTAGATATATATATATATATATATATATATATATATATATATATATATATATATATATATATATATATATATATGTGAGTGTGTGTGTGTGTGTGTGTGTATATATATATATATATATAGATATATATATATATATGTGTGTGTGTGTGTGTGTGTGTGTGTGTGTGTGTGTGTGTGTGTATATATATATATATATATACATACATACATACATATTGTGTGTGTATAAATAAATAATATATATATATATAAATATGTGTGTATATAGATATATATATATAGATATATATATGTATATATATATATATATATATATATATATATATATATATATATATATGTGTATAAATAGTTGGGAGGTTAGCATAATGGTTAAGGTGTTTACCTTACAAACACAATTTATTTATTATTTATTTTACATTTTTTTACTGGGAAGGTCCAACTGGACAAAGGTCCTTTTTCAGTGGAGGTCCGGGGAGTAAAGCTCCTAATACAGTGTATATAACTTTTTGTCTTACCGTTTTGTTTACATAAACATTTTGAACTACAGTAATATCCGTATACAGTGGTAAGTTAGTCTTAGACAGTATAAAAAACAGATTTACATACAGTATTTAATTTCTGATTTTTAGCAGTTTATATATATGTTCTAACTGTCTAGTAATTTATGTTGCTTCAAAGGATCTTACCAATGAGGATGAAATAAAGTTAATGTAAAAAAGGGGGTAGAGTGGTAAATGAAAGTAGGACAGTGAATATTTGTGGGGAAGTAATGGCTTTAGAGAAGGGGAGGTATTTGAGTGCAGTAGGTAATATAAACATATTTAGGGGTTTACATGAGGGGGGATATAAATGTGAAGGATGCAGAACAATTTGGTGTCGAAAGGCTGGGTTGGGGGTTAAATAAATAAAGATAGATAAGGAAGGAGATATGTTAGTGGAAGAAGTAAAGTGCTGGGAGAGGGAAATGATAATAGAGCAGGGGGGAGTATAATGGTTTAATCAGGGTTGTTGCAGTTGCAGAGCCACAATTGCTGTAGGTGGGATTTTAATGCCTTTTGGAAGGAGACAGTAGAAGTTATGTCTGATATGTTAGTGGGAAGGTTGTTCCACTGTTTGTCTATAGAGTTACTATAGAGGGCTACACCAGCAGAATTACTGGGTTTGGGATGTAGGAGTCTAGTTTTGGTGCTATGTTGTAGCATGTTTTGTAGAGCTGGGGTTTTATCAGGGTAGCGTAGTAGTTTGTGGGTCAGTATAAGTTGATTGTAAAGAATGAGGTGGGGGAGTTCTAACCAGTTAAGTGATTTAAGGGGAATGCAGTGGTGTGTTTTGTGAGGGGTATTTGTTGCAAATTTGGCAATTTTATTGTATTATTTGCAGCTCGGAAAGATTGGATTTCCTGAGGTTGGTGAAGATTGGTGAGGCGTACAATAGAGTGGAGATGAGGTGGGTGCGCGCAATAGTGGCCCTGGTGGAGTCGGCTAGGAATTACTTGTTTCTGTATAGCATGGCAAGTTTCTTATGTACTTTCTTTATGGTATTGGATTTATGTATGCCAAATTTCATGTTGTTGTCTATAACAACCCCTAGCAGTTTGGTGTGGTTTACAGGAGATATCACTGTGTTATGACTAGAGGTGATGTTGAATGTAACATTATGAGTAGAATGATGTCTGGGTGGAAAGATGATTAGCTGAGTTTTTTGGGGATTTAATATTGTGATTCAGAGAGCCATTACTCTACTGCAAGAAAAGAGGATTGCATTTGTTGTAGCCATGCTTGGGGAGAGGAGGAAGCACAGATTAATTTGGAATCATCTGCATACTGAATGACAGATGCATGAAGTGTTGTAGTATGTAGATTGTTAGTAAAAACAGAAAAGAGCAGTGGTCCAAGAATTGATCCCTGTGGGACTCCTAGTGAAGCTGGTATAGTGGGGAGAGTTCATGGTGCCATTTGACAGCCTGCTGTCTGCCTGTGAGGTAATTTCTAAACCAAGAAATGGTTGCTGAGCTTAGGTTTATTTCTGAGAGAGTGTTGATGAGTTTGCCATGATTAACCATGTCCAAGGCCTTGGAAAAGTCTAAGAATACAGCTGAGACATATTTGCCATTGTTCCTGTGTTTGTTGACTATTTGTGTGAAGGACATAAGGACTGTAGTAGTGCTATGTGATGGTCTGAAGCCATATGTATTTGTCAGTAGGTTATGAGAATTTAGGAAGGTCATCATTTGTGTGTGTACACACCTTTCAAGGATTTTAGAGAGGGTAGAGAGTATAGCTATTGGTCAGTAACTGGATAGTTCTTTAGAGTCACCTCCCTTGTGGAGTGGGGTGATGAATGAAATTTTCCAGAGGTGGGGGACTAGGTTTTAAGCTATGGAGCAATTAATGATAATTGTTACAGGATATGCAATTGCAGCAATCTTTAAGAATTCAGCCAGTAGTTTATCTGAGGCAAGGGCTGTGGGTTTTAATTTATTGAGCATTTTTTTCACAGTGGAGATGGGGACAAGTTGAAATGAGAAGCATGGAACAATGGTATTGATTTTGGGTGACCTGATTGTAGTAGAAGGCTTTTGAGAGTTAGCTAGATTTAGGATGGATTCAGTAAATAACTTGTTGAACTGAGTTGCTATGTTTGTAGAGCTGTTAGTGGTTGAAGGGGCAGGTGTGTCAGCTTTTCCTGGGTGGAGTACTTTGTTGATTGTTGCCCAAAATTTTTTAGGGTTGCTTTGATATCTATTTTGAATGGTATGGTAGTATCTAGTTTTGTCGCCTTTAATACTTTTCTTTACTTCATTTCTAAGCTCCAGATATTTTAGTTTGTCAGTATGGGTGCCTGATTCCTTCCAGTTAACCTAGGCTTTGCCCCTGTTGTGTAGTAGAGAGCTAGTCTCTTTGGATAGTCATGGGGCATGCTTAGATTTAATTCTTATGGTTCTGGGGTGTGTGTGGTGGTAAAGTATGGTGAGGAATGTTGAGTTAAAGTAGGATACATCATAATCTAGATTAAGCATTTTCAAGGGGTGCCAGTTACAACTTGCTAGAGCTGCAACAAAATTGTCGGGGGTGAAGGATTTTTTAGTATGAATTTGTTGATAGGTGGTGGACTTTGCTAGATAGGTTTGGCTTCTGATGTGGCCACTCAGACTGTCTGGGAGGCAGCCCGATGTATTAATTTTGTTTGGTCTGTTTGACAGTATCCAAGTGAGTATTGATTTCCTTTTTGTTGTTTTATCAATCCTGGTTGGGGCTTGGATAAGTTGAGAAAAAACATGGAGGTTAATGAAATTTGTAGGTTTGAAGGAGTTGCATGTTTGCCAATCAATATTGAAATCACCTAGTATTATTATTTCTTGAGGTAGTGAGTTAGCGGCCCAGTTAAGTAGATGTTTTACAGAATCTGTATTGTTAGCAGGTGGTAGGTATCAGCTGATTAGATTTATGGCATTTTTAGTGTTCAAGTGTAATTTAGTAATTATAATTTCAGCTGCTGCTAATGCGGGTAATGGGAGGTCCATTATTTCAATGTTTAGTTGGTTCTTAAATAAAATAGCAATGCCTCCAACTTTTTGTGAGTTCTGTCTTTACATAGTAGGTTATAATCAGGAGGAACTATTTCATTGTTAGTTATATCTGGTTTTAGCCATGTTTTTGTGAACAGAGCAATATCAGTTGAGTAGAGGGAAAGGTGAGCATGTAGTTCTGATATCTTGTTTGTCAAGCTTCTAATGTTTATGCTAAGCAGAAGGAAGCCTGACACTTTTTTGTGGAGTATGTGATGGTGTGAGTGGAGGTTTGTGTGTCAGGGTGATGGATGGGGTGGTTTGGGCTAGGGTTTGGGTGTATATCCCCACAGAGGGCTAGTTCGGAGGCGATTTGGACTATGGTGCAGAAGATGTTCGTAATATGTGAGTGGTATTTTATGGATGGTTTGGTAGTTTGATGATGGGGTGGGTGAGATCTGGTGAAAGAGAGAGATGTGAAAGATGGAAGGGTAGATGTGAAGGTTTAAAGATGTTGGGTCAGTAATATTAGTGTTAGTCGTGGCATGATAGGGAGGTGTTATGGGGTTAGTGTGGTAGTATGAGGTGATAGGTGAAAGTATGAGGGATAAGGATGCTAAGATGTTAAACAGAGACATAGTTGAGTTAAATGCACCAGAGGGCTTGTGTAGTAAAACTAAGGAGGAATGTCAGAGATGTGTGTGGAGGAGTAGGCTAGTGAAACTGTATAATAGTTATTTGATGGTAGAGGGTAAATGGGAATTGTGACTTGTAATTGTTAAGCTGATGTAAGTAGGTATGTAGGTGAGGGTGCTGTGAAGGATGATTAGAGGGAATAGGTGGGGGGCTGAAAGTTGTTTAATTGCTGGAAAGTGCTGATTTGCCTGATTGAGGTGGTGGGAGTGGTCACAGTGTATAAATGTAATGAATGTGGGGTGTATGGGAATGGGGGTAGGGTAGGGGAGTGTAGTGAGCCCAAACATAGTGAGGCGAACAGAGTGGGCACGCACGGTCATCCAGATACTGAAAAAAGTTATCAGCTAGCTCTGTGAGCCATGTGAGTATCCAAGTATAGGCACATCTTTAGTAGTAATTACCAAGGAACCTTTACAGAAAAGACAAACCTTATAATAGTTTACAAAGTAACTATTATAAGGTTTGTCTTTTCTGTAAAGGCAAACCTTATATTAGTTACAAAGTAACCAAATTAGTTACAAAAAATAAGATACAGTAAGAAACAGGTATGTCTTTAGGGGAATGGGCTAGAGTGTAATGTCTGCCAATGAAACTGCTTATCTGTTAATGTATAAGATGGATGCAAACTTTTCTTTTGTATTGAAAGTATGGCGGTTAGTTGTTTTGTCCTTTTTATTTTTTTATTTGTTTCTTTTTGGGGGGTATGCAGCCAATGATCCAGACGTTGATTACAGACTCGCACAGTGCAGACCAAAATGCAAGGCCTTGAGAGTACATATATTTGTAATATGCAGAGACCTACATTAGCTTTTATCCTTCGTAGCTGGTCTGATGGATGCTTACTAGTGCAGCCATGAGTGTTAGAGGTGGTTGTGGGCACAATTGCAGGCTGTATTCAAGTTCTAGGGTTGTTTGAAGGAATACTTTGTTGTAGAGAGAGTAAAAGAGGGGTAGTTTAGAATATAGAGTAGGAAAGCAGGATTTAACAGTGTGGATGCAGAAAAAAACAGCATGTATAGTTCAGTGGAATATTTCAACAAACATTATTATAATCTAGGAAAGCACAAATTAATTACATGAGTAAATTTAGTAAATGAGCAAACCAGAAAACAGCAGCTTCTAATCTAGTGCAGCACAAGTATTACACAGCTCAGTGCATGCTAGTACACTTACATAGACACCAGCTAGGTCGCTAAACAGCAGCTTGTAATCTAATGTAGCACAAGTATTACACAGCTCAGTGCATGCTAGTACACTTACATAGACACCAGCTGAGTCACTAAACATATCAGGATTACAACATAGCTTAAAAAAAACAAAGAAGTCTGCTGTAAGGACCCTTTACAGTTGATTTAAGGTGTTTGCTCAAGTAAATGTCTCATGACTGCAAAAGTCCTCTATGCATATGTTTTACTGTTCAGTGTGTACCTATACAATTGCATTGCTGCTAGCTGAATCAAGAGCAGTCTAACTCACTCATAGGTTGAGTAAACCACTGTAGATTTACATTTAATTGTCATCCTGTAGTACACAGACACTGAACATATAGTGAATATTGCAGAGACTTACTTGGGAAACACAAGGTGCAGGGTTTAACTTTCACATGAGATAATTAGATTGGCTTATAAAGGGCAGTTAACCTAGTACTAATATATGTATACTTATAGCATAATTGATGCCAGGCAATGCTCACAACCTTTACTTTCCCATGTAATTGTTGTGTACTGCTACCATTAGACAGAGTAAGCCCTGAATAACAACAGTTGTAACTGCAGGACTGTTGAGATAATAACTGGCACTTGTAAACATAGCTAAGGAGAATGTGTGAGTTGTCTAGCAATGCCATCAATATCTGTCATCTGCAATACATACTTATGCAGTTTACCAAATATCATGCCCCATGCAACTGAAATACCCACTACAGAAAAAGCAGTCCAAAAAAGTCTACTTATGCCAACATCCTCACAAGTGGAGCAATAAGCATGACTGAAAACAGTCTCCTCACTTTCAGGTTCCCTAGCTACATGGTTACTTTTTAGTGTAGATTCAGATGCCTGAGCACTAAGAAGATGCAAATGAAGTATGAACACATTAGACTTGCTGAATAAACTTTTGACTCTGTGTAGTAGATGTAAACATAGTGCAGCCTCTATACCATTGTCAGGTGCTAATGGCTTGCAACTGTGAATGATTACTCTGACTGAAGTAAAACACAGTAATGCATAGACACCCTTCACTGAAATGGGTGTGTCAATTAGGATACACTTACAAAACGTAGAACTATGTAGTGAGCGTTTAAACAAAACCACACAACTCACATGTATATGTTCTTGGCATAATAGCACAGTTTCCTATCTTTGCTGAAAACTGTTGTTCACTGTCATGTATTCGTATCACACCTTGAAAGAAAAATGAGAGAATATACACTACAGATTGCACGTATGACAGTAAAGCAGAGATAAGGAAAAGATTCCCAGAACAGACAGAGCTGCAGTTTTACAAACATATTCATAAATATTGTGTGCTCACTTATACTACTTAAATATGTTATCTATACATGTACAATTAACAAAGAATGTTCAGTTGTATGAAGTATTTAATACTGGATAATAAATGTGAATTACTTGTATGTACATGATTTGATTGCTGTTACAAAGCTGTGTCTGTGTCAATGAGAAATAACACATTAGAACTGTGTTGTGTAAGTGCAGTAGTCTGATGGTTCAAATCTAAATCTAATTGTTTAGCTTTTGTTTCTTTTTTTGAATTTTTGTTTTCCTTTACCATGTGCGCATAGCATGGCAAAGCACAAACATGGTTTGCTGCTTAAGGAAAAAGTGAAAAATGTAATTTTAGTCACCCTTTTAAGTGCAAACACACTTAATGACATTGTGCAGCAGTCAGCACTATGGATGGTAATTACTGCAGAAATTCTACCTTTTACCTGACTGTCTCTGTGGCACAATGTGTAAATGCTGTGAACTACAAAAGAAAAAAAAAACACAGGTAAAGCAGGGGTTGAGTCCCACAGTAAATATTTTAAGAAAGGGAGGTCATAATGAGTACTTACACAATTAATATGTATTCGCTATTACCTTTTCCATGTATGCATTGTCTACCTTTTTGTGCAAACATAATATAGTGCTTAAAGGAAAAAGTGAAAAATGTAATTTGTTTCACCTTTCTCAGTGCAAACATGCTTAGTGGCAATGTGTGGCTGTCAGCACTCTGGACAGTACTGAGTGTGGAAAATACACCTATTCTCTAGCTTTCCCTGTGGCACCAGCTGTAAGTGCAGTGCATTCATCATTAGAACACAGGTGAGCCAAGGTTCAAATCTAGCAGACTTTAATCTTTTAGTAAGCATATCCCACTGTCATTGCTTACAAAACCTTGATTATACAGGTAATAATCAAGGGCAAGTCCAAGCTTCAAACACAACCTTGATGAGTGGATGGGAAACCACAAATTTGTCCCAGGGTTCCACCTATGTCCTTCATTGACAGGGGTGACAGGTGCTGATTGAGGTTTCTTTTTTGGGTATAAATTCTTGGCTAGGCTTGTAGTGGCCCCAGCGCCATTAGCCTAGTAAAATCCTATGATCCTATGATAATACTACATAACAATAGCTATGTATAGCAGTTTGGTTAACAGAAAGGTATCATTACTGCTTGCATACACATACTTTTATAGGTATCATAGCTCATTAATGACTGATGTATGAATTCTAGTTGATTATTTGTGTAACTGGTTTAGCATGACAATGATGTTTATGTAAGAAAAAATGCAGTTGCATATTTCTGATGGACATAATAGTTTTCTGATAATCATCTTGACTCCTCCAATAACCCAATTATAATAATTAATAATTCCAAACTCTATGACGAATGTCATGCAAGTCTTTCCATTTCCAATATATTGTCAGACATTAGTGCTGCATCACATCTGAGAAGACATGAGCCAGGACCTTTTGATGTAACACATACAGGGCTAATTAAAGTATAACACTAGTCACGCTTTAATCTGCATATCATTAATGACCATGACTGACAAATACTTCTGTGCCAATGAGATATACATACCTATGTGGAAAAGTATACATTTCCTTTCCTGAATCCCACCTTGTACAAATTACTTTTAACAGTGTGTAACTCACGACAAAATATGTGCCAAGTCATTCCTTTGATCCCTCCAATATCTAGGCTTAAAAGTCAAGCCATTTAGTTCCATTTAGCATTTCAGTGTTGGCCACTGTAGAAAGTGTGACCTAGTATGAAAGCACACATGCCAAAAATTAATGCCAAATTTCACGTCATCATTGCTGTTTCATAAACTCCCTTTCTCTTAGTTTGGCAATGTCTGCCTTTGCTTACCATGATGCAAATGAGGTTAGCATGGTTGTGCATGTCTGCACACTGGTTGGAAAATGCAAGATCTCAATTTGGTGGGAAATCATTGCTACTGTTGGAGGCACTCATGGCAGGAGATGATCAGGATGGTGCCAAATTCAGGGCATAGAGGTGGAGTGTGTAGGTGTCAAAAACCTTTGTTGCACTCCTCGTGAAGTGCTACAGTCAGAGGCTGCTGCAGGGGGACCATACCGGGTGTCACTACAAGGCTGAGGCTTGTAACAGCCTAGCCAAGGCTGTCTCTGGTGCAACTGGCATACCACGCAGAGGGCAACAGAGTAGACACCACTAAAGTGACCTAAAGATGTGCAAGTAGTACAACTCGGCCACTGGCTGGATGAGTATATAACTTTTGACAAGCACCAGTTGTGTAAGTATACAGATCAAGTTAATTGAAATGATATGCAATACTGTAGATGGCCAAGACTGGTATGCATAATGCTTTCATGTCTCTTCTTCTCTCTTTCTTTATTTTACCTCTGCAGAGGAAATCATAGTGAACAGGGAGGCATATGCTGTGAGACTGGCATGATTCAGAGAGGCAAGAGGTATGTCTGCGGCATAACTGACCCAGATTTTAGTAAATATTTTGTGATGCCATAGATCAGTATCAATTTCAGCATGAATATCTTAAATGTAACAACAAGCATACATGCTTATCTCTGTAGCTGTTGGTAATTGTATTGGGCAAGTGTAATAGTGTATTCATGTTATGCGGGTTCAGTTCCCACAAGTAACCTATGGATTTACATCCAAGTATCATTTTTAAATTTGAAATGCAGCAATATTGGTCTTAACTCATTCCCTCCAATGAAGTTCTGGAAGTTTGCATAGCATCTTCCAATGGGAGGACCCTAAGCTTTTTGATAGAATCAAATTATATATTCCTATTTCAAACAAATGTTCATATATCTGGAATCATATGGATTACTAAAGAAGTGTAAATGGCAAATGCTTTAGAAAAAAAATCTTTAAAGTGTTAATATTCTTTAAGTTCTAGGTTTTTAATTGGATTTTATAAGTCACAGGAAGCACAGTAACTATTATATTTGTAATATTTTGTAAACAGCTTACAATATCTCAATAGCCACTCAAGTTGCACACATACTGTCAGCAGCAATTATTCACCCTGCAGAGAGGTTTCATAGGTAGTTCTGTCTGTACTACTTGTTTTTTGAAATATTTAGGAAAACATGAAATGTATGACAATATGAATCACTACTATATAAACAACAATTAATATATCTTTACCTGCACTAGATAGAGGTCAAATATGGGGTGTATTTGCCATTGTATAAGCTTTAAGATAAAATCTTGTAATACTTTGTATATAGCATGGTTTGAAATTATTAATGCAAATATGAAGAAGCAATATTTGAAACCTACAGGCATCAGTAGGATGTAACTGCAGAAATACCTACAGGCATCAACCTTCTGTTGTTAACGTAATCTGTAGTATCTTTAAAAGTATATGTGGAATCTGTACATTTTCCAAGGATTACTTGTAACAATTCACAATCATTTTTTGGGATTGTGAAAGTTCTATACAGTAGCTAGTATAATTTAATTAATTAATTTAATTTAATTTACATTTGTTAACCGAAAAGGCCCTTTTTCAGCAGAGGCCCGGGGAAAAAAGCTCTGCATGGAAAAATTACAGATACATTTAGATATGATATACACACAAATTACAAAAGACATGTTTTTACAGTGGTATGCAGCACATCAACAGTTACAGTGGAGAGAACAAACAAAAAAATATTTAAAAATAAATGTACTTAATAGATTTGTGGTGTACAGCTGAAATTTGGAACATAGGTAGAATACATACATAGTACACAGGTACAGTACATACACTGTAGATTAGCCAGTGTTTGTGAGAATAGTTTTCAATCTTAATCAAGTACTCTAGGTTTAGTATGTGTACCTTATCCGCTTTCACTAGCCTGGGGAGCAATCATGGCACTGCAAACTTTGCTTGAGATGTTGCCTGATGAGGTCTTTAAAGGAGGCTTTGGATGATGTGTTTTGAATGCTAGTGGGGACAGAGTTCCATTTTTTAGCCACTGAACTACTATATAGTGCATCTCCAAAGCTATTGTAGCTGTTGATAACTTCTAGTAGTAGCTTGCTTGATGATCTAAGAGACCTTTTGGCTGAGTGATGTACTAGGTTTTTGAGGGCAGGACACTTATTGGGGAGGTAATAGATAGAATGACAGAGGCAGAGCTGATTGTAGGTTAGGAGGTTGGGCAGTTCAAGCCAGTGGAGCTGTCTCAAAGCAGTACAGTGATGAGTTCTATATGAGCAATTTGCAGCAAAGCGGGCGATTCTGTTATAGCAGGCTTCCATTTTGCTTAGTTCAGTTTTGTTGAGATTAGTCAGAATGGGAGATGTATAGAGTAGGGTGGATAGAAGTTGGGAGTGAGCAATGGCTGATCTTGTGTTGTTGGTAAGAAATGGTTTGATACGGTAGAGTGATCCCAGTTTGGCATGTACTTTTTTAATAGTTAAGTTGAGACGACTATCAAAATTTAGGTGGGAGTCTGTGGTTATTCCCAATAGCTTAGCCTGTGCCACTGGAGCGATTGGAGTGGCATTTGTGGAGTAGATAGTGAATTGACTGGTATCAGTGTTTTTGTTAAAACTGGTTATAATCATAAGCTGAGTTTTCTTTGGATTGAGGATAAGTTGGACTTTGGTTAGATTGTATTCAATGTCAGCGAATGCTAGTTGAGTTGTTTGCAGGAGGGTGGGAATGTTTTGTGCAGCACAGATTAAGGTAGTGTCATCTGCCTACTGAATGATAGATGCATGCTGTGTGGAGGTATGGAGGTCATTTGTGAAGATTGTGAATAGTAGTAGTCCTAAGATAGAACCCTGTGGGACTCCTATAGTTGTGGACAGCTGAGGAGAGAGAGAGAGAATTTTCCCATTTTACAGCTTGGTACCTGTCAGTTAAGTAGCTTTGGAACCAGGTAAGAGTTGAATTCGATAGGTGATACTGGTTTAGTTTGTTTAGCAGGATTTGGTGTGAGACTGTGTCAAATACCTCCACAATTTCCTGCTGTTTGTTGCAAAAAAGAAAAAAAAAAAAAGTTATCCTTGTTTCCCGTCTTTCCTGACCTGGAGTAGTCCAAATACAGGCTTTGCTGTATTCTGGACTTTTGGAAAGTTTCTGTGTTGCCATTTCCTTTCTTGGATAGAGGGAGGCTTCTTATAGGTTCATAGGTTCATAGGTTCATACTAGGCTATCTGCCCAAGGGCATTTATAAGCCTAGCCCATAGTTATGTGGCTTTCGCCACCCCTTTAGTTTGAATAAAAACTATGCCTATCATTTTTCTGTGCCTCTGTCAAGCAGTGACACTGAAGTAATCCCTGGGGTATATCTGCGATCTCCCATCCATTGGTCAAGATTCCTCTTGAACAAGGCCAGCGAGGTGCTCTGCCTCACATGTACCGGGATTTTGTTCCACAGCATAGGGAGTCTCTGGGTGATGAATCTGTCCCTCCAGCACGTTCTATTTATAACCGTGTCAAGGTTTAAGTCTCCGCCCTTGTGGTTCTGAGGGATTTAGATTTTTGAGGTGAAGCATATTCATCAAATCTGGGTTTGACATGGCCTTATATGTCAGGCACAGGTCACCTCTGAGCAAGCGGTATGAGACTGAATAAAGCTGGAGTTCTTTCAGTCGGGCAGCATAAGACATATTTTGAGACCCTTTATCCTTTTGGTGAGGAACTTTTGGGGCCTTTCAAGCTGCATCAGGTGTCTGGTCAGATACATTTCGAACGGGCATTGTACTCAATCATAGGTCTAATGAGTGATGAGTACAGGGGACGATGACCTCCTTGATCTAGATGTGAATCCTTCATGATCAGGTGGGTGATATAGAAGGTTTTCCTAACTACTTTAGCAACATGAGTGTCAAGCGAAGACTACTGTCCACTTGGGTCCCCAGATCCCTGATGACTTTTTCTGTGCTCAGTGGATTGTCACCTATATGGTAGCTAGGGGTAACCTTGTTTTTCCCGAAGGGTATGACTATGCATTTTTTGGCGTTTAACTTCAGGCCATGGCTCTGGCACCAGTTATCCGTTTCTGTGAGGCCCTTCTGGAGGATATCTGTGTCAGATGTGTTTTCGACTATGGCGCCCAGTTTGCAGTCATCTGCAAATCTTTGTTCACCAGTGGCAGTGGGGAGCTTGGAGCAGTCTATCTGTCCCTGGAGGAGTGTTCCCAGCGCAGGAATCTGGTAGTCTGTTGACTGTTTTGGGCCAATTTCTAGCTCCTTCAAGTCCGCCTGTATAAAACCCGCTGTAGCACGGCTTTGCATGATTTTGTGCATAGCGTGGCATCGAGCAGCGCCGCTTATTTGGGTTTGAGCCTTGGAACTGATCTAGTTCTCATAATAAACACCCTATTCCTACGCTAAAGCCTAGCACTTGCTCACTAAAGCAATTATATAAGTCAGCACTAAAAAATTAAAAGCACTACACCCTCACAAACTCCCCTTGAGTAACTTGTTCCCCATTGGCCCTTTTTTTCAATTATAAAGGAATTCCCAATACTATTCTAGCATGTCCAAAGGTCAGTTGTCAATCTCCTCTCCGGTCCAGCTGGTGAATATGGGAATCTTGAGGCAATGTTACAACTGCCTAATGTGCACAGACAACCCTCTCCTCCTCCCAACAAATTCCAACACATGTGAGAGATGCAACCATATAGCCAAACTGGAGGCTAAGCTCTCTCAACTCAGTACTGGCGTAACCAGTCAGGAGGAGAAGGAAACCACACTCACTACAATTCCAGTCTCACATAGACCTACCATGACAGCAAACCAAACACATAAACACACAAAAACATACTTGGAGGCTCTAAATAAAAATCTGCCTAAGCAGCAGAG
The DNA here is from genome assembly GCF_019279795.1 of Protopterus annectens. Taxonomy (NCBI): domain Eukaryota; kingdom Metazoa; phylum Chordata; order Ceratodontiformes; family Protopteridae; genus Protopterus; species Protopterus annectens. Next base: position 169,763,572 of record NC_056730.1, on the reverse strand, counting down.
ACCTCCAAAGCAGACACCCAAGCAACCGCTACCCCAAAACAAAACACGTGCAACACATAGCTCACAAAGCCAGTGTGCCGAACAGTCACAGCCCTTAAGGCTAAACAACACACTTGATACACTTGTAATAGGTGACTCTATCATCAGGCACACTGACGTCCCGCTCACCAGGCTGAACAAGGAGAAGGTCACGGTGAGCTGCCTGTCGGGTGCTAGGATCCGCCACATAACACAAGCACTCAGGTCACTCCAAGGCAAGTACAAATATGACTCAGTCATTGTCCATGCTGGTGTGAATGACCTGAGACATGAGTAGCATCTTACCCTCACCAAGAATGATGCCACAGTATGAAGACAAGATTATCAATTTCAACAATTGGCTTAAGTATTGGTGTCATTCAAAGGGGATCCAATGCCTGTCAGCCTGGGATGGCATGCTCGACAAGCCATGATGCTTTGCTAGGGACGGCTTGCACCTGTCACCCTTGGGCTTTCGGATATTGGCAAAGGCTCTTGCTACCCCCATAGTGCCTTTTTTAGGCAAGGATCAAAAGACAAACCCACCTCCATAGGTATCACAAGGGATAAGAAACTAAGAGTAATGCTACTCAACGCCAGAAGTCTAAACCTCAAGATGCACACACTCGAAACTCTCCTTAGCATGGAGAACATCGATATCTGTGCAGTAACAGAAACCTGGTTCAAGGCTCCCGAGAGCACCCCAGCACTACCAGGTTATACCTCATACTATGCTTTTCGGCCCCAAAACTTGGACCGAACCACAAAAGGAGGGGGGGGTATCAATATTCATCAAAGATACCCACACCTCCAGGTTGGTGGCACAGCACGAAGCATCAGAGACTATCCATGTGCAACTAACAGTGGGTAAAACTGCCTTCCAGTTTATAGCCTGCTACAGACCACCTTCCCAAACCCAGGAACCCCACTCGGCCTTCCTGAGAACACTGGAAAATATGAAGATCTCTCCAAACACCATTATATTGGGTGACTTCAACTACCCAACCATAGACTGGGAGCATTACTCTAGCTCCAACACCCTAGCCCAAAGGTTCCTAGAATTTAAAAACTCAAATGCTATGGAACAACTTGTTACCACTCCCACAAGAGGGGAAAACATACTGGACCTGATCATCACCAACATGGGGACTCTATGCTCCAGACCAGAAGTGTATCCCTCACTGGTAAGATCAGACCATAAACTAATCTCACTGGATATTCGCATCCCGACCCCACCCCATGCCCAGAAAACCACAGTGAAAAACTTCTCTAAAGTAAATTTCACACTCCTCAAAACCGAGGTGGAATCCTTCAAAGCCCCCGGGCCTGTGGATAATACGGCCCAGACCACAAAATCCTTTATAAACGCATTCTATGAACACCTTCAGGAATGCATGGATCATGCAATCCCAAATAAAACCAAGACCCAATCCTCCAAAGGCAGACATCCTGTCTGGTGGACCCCAGCCATAAACAAACTATACAATAGAAGGAGGAAGCTACTACATGACAGAGCAAATTCCCAAAAAGGGAAGGCATCTCTGATCAGTATTAGCACAAAACTACGGGCACTCATAAAATCGACTAAGGCCAGCTTAGAGAGAAAAATTGCACAGGACACTAAGGATAATCACAAGGCTTTCTTTAGTTATGTTAGGAACCTGGGTGGGAATTACAAGATATGCTCAGAATTAGTCCAGAATGACAAAAAATACACCGAACCCACAGACATTGCCAGCATCCTAGCTGACAGGTTCAGCGCAAACTTCTCCCCCTCCTCCCCACCAAAAGGGCTAATATCTATCCCAGAAGAGTGCTGCCCCCCTGACATCTCAGATGCTCAGGTAAGAGCTGCCCTCTCCAAAGCAAGAAACACAGCATCAATGGGACCAGACTGTGTCCTGGGCTGCGTCCTACATGAACTCCAAGAAGAGCTAAACCCAAACCTAAAACTACTGTTCAATCTCAGCCTTACTACAGGATATGTACCCAAAGTGTGGCGTACAGCAACAGTGGTCCCTCTCCACAAAGGTGGTGCCTCAACGGATCCTGGAAACTATCGCCCCATAAGTCTCACTAGCTTGGTCTGAAAAGCTATGGAAAGGATCATCATGGACCTTATAAATAAAGATACTGGGGACCTACAGACACTGGATCCTACCCAGTTCGGCTTTGTTAAGGGCAGATCCTGCCTCTTAAACCTGGTCGATTTCTTTGAAACAGTCACCAAGGCCATTGACAAGGGGAAGGTGGTCCACACAGCCTACCTGGACCTCGCAAAAGCCTTCGATACAATACCCCACTCGGGCATTATAGATAAGCTCACCAGCTTAAATATAAACCCCTATGTCACTAGATGGGTTGCAAACTGGCTCAAGGACAGAACCCACATGGTTAGAATAGCTGGAGCCATGTCAGACTCCAAACCAGTTACAAGTGGCGTCCCACAAGGCTCAGTCTTGGGACCTCTCTTGTTCAGTATATATTTCTTGGAGGTACAGGCCAACATGGAAGGACTGTGGCTGACCAAGTTCGCAGATGACTGCAAACTGGGCGCCATAATACACTCTCCAGCTGACACAAGCATCCTCCAAAAGGGCCTCATAGAAACAGACAACTGGTGCCAGAGCCATGGCCTCAAGCTAAACGTCAAAAAGTATATAGTCATCCCCTTTGGCAAAACAAAGTGCCCACAAATTACCACATAGGTGGTAATCCATTAAGTACAGAAGAAGTAATTAGGGACCTGGGGACCCAAGTTGATAGCAATCTCTCATTTGACAACCACGTGGCCAAAGTGGTTAGAAAAACATTTTATATAGCCCACCTAATCATGAAGGGATTCACATCTAGATCAGGGGAGGTCATTGTGCCTCTTTACTCATCCCTCATCAGGCCCATAATTGACTACAATGCCCCTTTTGGGATGTACCTTACCAGACACCTGCAGCAACTGGAAAGACCCCAAAAGTACCTCACCAAGAGGATCAAGGGGCTCAAACAGATGCCGTATGCTGCCCGGTTAAAGAAACTCCAGCTCTACTCAGTGGCATACCGCCTGCTCAGAGGCGATCTGTGCCTGACGTATAAAGCCATGAAAACCCGGAATTAATGGACATGCTGGAGGGACAGATTCATAACCCAGAGGCTCCCTTCACTCTGGAATAAAATCCCAGTCCAGGTTAGGCAGAGTCCCTCACTGACTCTCTTCAAGAGGAATCTTGATGAGTGGATGGGAGATCGTAGGTTTACTCCGGGTATCACTTCTGTGTCACTGTTAGACAGAGGCACAGTATACTAACCTCGAAAAAGGGCATAGTAAAATTAATTTAAAATGGGTGGCAAAAGCCATACACACTCCGGCTAGGCTTATAAATGCCCTAGGGCAGATAGCCTAGTATGAACCTATGAACCCATGAAATGCTTTGGACATATCCAAAAAAAGAGTTGACACCTGCAGGCCTTCATTTTTGAGATGGTTTACTGTGTCTGTGAAGCAGAGGAGGGCTGTAGTGGTACTATGGTCAGGTCTAAACCATGCTGAGTAGGTGACAGGATGTTGCTGTCTTGGAGATATTTTAGCATCTGGGTATGGATGCATTTTTCTAGGATTTTGGCCAGTGGGAAGAGTAAACCAATGGGTCTGTAGTTATTAAGTTCAGTGAAGGTCCCACCTTTATGTATGGGTTTAACATAGGATATTTTCCAGAGTTTGGGCACATAGTTTTCAACAATTGATCTGTTTATGAGAGTGGAGACTGGGATAACAATAGCATCTGCTGTGAGTTTCAAGAAATAGCTGGGGAGTAGGTCGGCTGCTGTTGATGAGGTTTTTAGTTTGGAGAGCATGCTTTTGATTGAAGTGGTGGAAACGGTTTTGAGGGTAAAGCTTGTATTAGTGTTATTTGTGCTGGGGGGGGGCTAGCGAGGAAGGAACTGTCCTGTGATACTAAGGATAGAATTGAGTTCACAAAGTGGGAGTTGAATTGTGTTTCGATGGGAACTTTAGTGTCAGGGGTGGTTGGTGTGGGGGTAGCCTTTTAGGTGGATTTTAGTAGCTGGTTTACATTTTTTCAAAATTTTGGGGGGTTGTGTTGGTATTTAGTTTGTAATGTCAGGTAGTAGGATTTTTTGTCCAGCCTAATGCATTTTTGCGCGGTTGCGCAGTTCTTGGTATTTAGTTAAGCTTTGTGTTTCTTTGTTTTTTTGATAGTAAAGCCAGGCAGCGTCTCTGGACTTGAGGATTTGTTTGGTTTCTTTACTGAGCCAGGGGTTTGTAGAGGTTCTAACCTTGATTTTGTGCAATGGAGCGACAGTGTCTAGGTGCTGTAGAAATGTTTTGTTGAAATATGCTACAGCCTGGTCAAGTGGGAGGGTTTTTAAGGGGGTCCAGTCACAGAGTAAAGTATTGAGGACCTCAGGAGAGAATTTTTTTGTGTTTCTAGTGGATATATAGTTATTGGTTTTGCATATGCTTGTCCTACTACGTATAAAGTATAGTATGTTGTGGTCACTTAAGGTGTCTGGGAGACTGCCTGCGTGGGGGTACAATGTGGGATTGTTAGTTAGGACCCAGTCAAGGATGGATTCCTTTTTAGATTTTTTATCATATCTAGTTGGAATTTAGACTAGCTGCTGGTAGCCATTGAGATTTATTAGATTACTTGGTGGTTCTGATATACAGGTGAACCAATCTTGGTTGAAATCCCCCAGAATAAGGGTTTCTTGTGAGTATGTGTAAGAACACCAGGATAAGAAGTCTTCAAGGCTAGCAGGTGTATTACCAGGTGGAATATAGATCACAATTGTGGTGATTACCTTTTTAGGGTGAAGATGAAGTTGTGAGATAAGTATGTCCCAATTATTGGGGGAGGGGTAGGAGTTTGGTAATTAACGTACAGTTAAGTTGGACTTGTACAGTAAGGCAGTTCCACCCCCTTTACGAAGTGGTCTGTCTTGTCTAATGATACTGTAGCCGGTAGGGAGAACTTCTGAGTTAGCTATGTTTTTATTTAGCCAGGTTTCTTTTAAAGAAACTATGTTTGGGGAGTAGTGTGCTATTGTGGCCTGGAGTTCATGTATTTTATTTTGATACTTCTAATATTAATATTTAGCATTAAAAGATGGTTGGTTTTGCTGCTGTTGTTGATTTGCTCTGGGATGAAGATAGTGGGGGTGTTATGTTCTGACATTTGTGTTGGAGCAGTTTGTGTTGGACAGGATGAATTTGGGCCTGGGTTGGGGTGGATATCCCCACTTATGGTGAGCCTGGTATCAAAATGGTGATACAGATGTTGGAGTTTGGTGATGAGTGTGAGAAAGTATTTTGTTTTTTTGGAATAGGAATGAGAGCATATGTGTTTAGTTCTGAATTGGTCCGTTATGTAGTTCTTGAACAATTGTGGACAGATATTATTATAATGTGTGGTATCTGCATATGAGAGTGCATAATGTAGTGTTGTGCTACTAAGTTTAGGGATATTGCTAGAGTGATAACTTGTGGTGTTATAAAGAATTATGGGAAGACAAACTAGACTTAGTTGTGTGATAGTCATGGTTATAAAGTTTAAGATGGTACTAGGTGAGGGTCTGAATAGGAATTATAGAGTTGCATTATGTGTGTATGGGTAAGTAGTGTGGGTGATGTAAAAAATGCCTTATGGGAATAAGAGTGACTGGGAGTATTTTTGTGGAGCAAGTTGGTGTGGTATAATGTGATCTGACTTGAGGAGCTGTGATTGGTGGAGGTGATGTGAGGGTGAGCTGTGGGTATGGCTGTGATTACTATAAATGTAGAGGTATTGGGGGCAGGAGGGAATAGGGGGCAGGGCAGGGTAGTGGAGAGAGCCTGAGCATTAGCGAGGGCGAACGGAGCGGGGCAGAGCCCACCAAGACAAGAGTAAAAAGTAAGTATTACTTTACAAATCTGAACACTTTAAACAAATTCCTGAGGTCTAATGGCTTACCAGCAAGCAGAATGCAATTGCTGAAGAGCACTTGTGTCCTGGTGGGAGACTAGAAATTTAAAGATGACTCCATGCTCAGCAGGATTCTAATATAGACTTAGTATTGTAGTATTGAGGGATGGAGATAGCACAAGGGGTGTAAACCAGGTGGAATGCAAAGAAACCAGAGAGGCAATCAGTGGAAAAATATCAGTGAAGGCCTCAGAGGGGGTAAATAAGAATTCAAACTACCTGTAAAGTGAAGGAGAGAAGAGACAGCAAACTTTATTAAGGTTGGGAGTGTGTCTTCACATAGACTTGCTGATTAGTAACCAGTTTGTGCACACATTAGAGTAGGGTGATATGTTAGCAATGAAGGGGAATGTATGGAGATGCAAATAAACAGGTGAGCCTCCAAGTGATACAAACTAAGGCAGAAAGCACTGAGATGGCTGCTTGATGGTTAATTTAGTCACAGGGATCTGAATTAAATGTATACTGTCTATTGGACAGTTAGGATTACTGCTCTAGCTTGGGGGGTAGGGGCGGGGAGGACATAAGGCTACAACAGTCAGTTTTATTAGCACGCTGAGAACTGCTAAGAAATACCACTGATGTAATAGCTTCACTCTCATAAAAAATACAAGTATAATGCCTGGGTGGACTTACCCTGCTCTTGAGGCTAAAAATGTATATCCTTGTTTAGTTTTGCAGTACTGATTCCTTCTTATACTGTATGGGTAGAGTGGTAGCCGCGGACTGCAGATTTGCTTGAGTGTGCTCAGCAAGCAGAATGCAATTGCTGAAGAGCACTTGTGTCCTGGTGGGAGACTAGAAATTTAAAGATGGATATTTACTGTAATAAAGCATGAATGTGACATATCATGGTTCTAATCATCTCTTTTCTTTTTTTGTCTCACCCCACCCATTATCTCTTTTTATTTTATTTTATTTTATTTATTTATTTATTTTTGTGGGTGACCTGGAATCACAACGTTCTGATGTCATACCTTTCTGCCAACAAATCAAATGCATTTCAGCACAGGGAGGTGGGCCAACCACTGCAGTTTAGCCTGACAATCATCCTTTGGCTGCTGCACTGACACACAGCATCTTTTGGACATAACCTGGCAGTACTACTTCCACAACCCTTCTAACCTGCTCCATCCTTGCCAGGTAGCAGTGCCCCAGCTAGTGGTGCTGTGGTACCTTCCAAGAGTACTGGTAGAGGCAGTGATTATGTCATCCACCAGGAGCTACCAGATATAGTGTGTGATCTACTAGAGAGTGGCCTAGGTGCCTGCATCAGCCAACTGGAGAAGTTGCTCCTAAAAATAGAACAGAGGCTACCATGTCAAGTAGTCTCACAGGCAACTGAAGATGACACTGATGACAGTTTTGAGGGTAGGAACGAGATTCTCACTGTTCCCATGTTTGATGGGCAAGTGCCTCCAATGTATCCTATCAGTCCCCAATCATGGAGCCCCATTTTGTGTCCATCACCATCCTTGTGTCTGCCTTGTGTGTCCTGTTTCTCTGTACCTGTTTCCTCATCTACCCTACCTACTTGAAACTGACATTCCCAGGTCCCTTCTCCAATGCTTTTCTCTTTCTGAAACCAAAAAGAAATGAGCACCTGTCCCACAAAAGAACATGTCCCATACATAGCTCTCCACTTTGCAAATGTGTCTTCATGATACAATTAATTTGGTCCAATTGGCTATACAACATCACTGCATTGTTGTCACCCATCTGTGTTGTGGCAATCCACATTCATCAGATTTTGTCTACATGTGTACATTACTGTTGTGAAGAAGTGGATATCTATGGCTCTTTCCTAATTCCCTACTGCAAATGCCCGTATTGCTTTCCCTTTGTTCTCCCCTCTGCTTGCCACCCAATTTCATCACTTTCCTATCATCTCAATTTTTACATATTTAATCTGGTCAAAAAAAATAAAATTACACACATGGCCAGAAATGGCCCTTAAAAAGCCTTCAGTTTTTGTCCTCTGCATTGCCATGGAGTTTGTAGTCATGCACCACTGCTGAGTGGTGGTGAATGGCTGCTTATGTTGTATGGCAACCCTAGTGAGTTTTTGCCATCAGCCACACTAGACCAGTTATCCTTATGCAATGTTGCTTAAGTATGCTGCGCAACAGGAATACAGAGTTAAAGCAGAGTAAAGGCATTACTTTGAAACGGTTACTCTGACAGTTTTTAGACTGCTGGATATAACAAAGAGCACCTTCATATGTGAAGTGTTGACATAAATCACCTGACTGAAGATTTGTTTTTGCCATAGCATCAGTTGTCTTATTCGAGTTGCATTTCATGTCATTTATTAGTTTGATCTTATGTATGTGTATAATATATTTAATCATGCACATCTTAACATTTACCAAAGGTATGAGTTCTCATGAAGATATAAGGAATACTGTCCAAAAACACTATCTGAGGTGACATCCATCTACACAACTATAAGATATTTATCCAACCTTGTTCTGCTTGTCATAAGCCTGTTGCCCCTGTCCTAACCTTTCTTTACCCTATATCAGTAACTTCACACTATAGAACATGGCAGGTTAATAATAAGAGCATGCCAAAAACATGTCTGGGAATGTTCCATTACACCAAACATTGTTATTGGTATGTCCATCTCTTCTTGTATGTACCTCTTCACTCCCACCCCTCTTTACATGTATGTATCTATTAGGCTGATGGATGTAAAGGTCATGTCATGGTTTCTGCATACTGTCATGACTCTGCTGCTGGGTAATACCAACATGTTACCTTGATTCATTTGATTCAGGTGATGATCAGATGTATAAACTTACATTTGCATCTTGTCAATGCTTATAACCCAGTAGTAGGGAATGCACTTGACTGTTTTCAGAGGAATCTTTCCAGTGTATCTGTTGTCTATCCATCTGTCTACCCCTTCTCCTACATAAGTATGACGCTGCTGCCTGTCAAGTAAACTGTAAGGTGGTCCACAATTGATATAACTGTCAAAAATCTGTTCCCACATGGCACCATTATATTTCAGATGTCCCACATCTTCTTCAAACAGATGAATATGGACGTATTAATTATTGTCACTCTATATCTCTTCTATCCTTATTTTATTTTTATTATTATTTTACATTTGTTGACTGGGAAGGTCCGACTGGATGCATGTCCATTTTCAGTGGAGGCCTGGGGAGAAAAGCTCTACAGTTAAACTTTAAGCAAAATATAAGGTGTATACAGAAGCATTGAAATTGACATAGATAGTACTAAACTTAGCATTGACTAATAACATAGCATACAAGCTTAATGCAAATTTACATAGATAGTACCAAACTTAACACTGACTAGTAAAATAGCACTGAAGCTTAAGATGTAACATATTTATATAGACTGAACACATCTTTAACAGTTTTAGGTTGCGGCATTACATAATGGTGAATATTGTTAGTAAGGGTTGCATTATTTGCTTTATACAGTTGAGTTATGAGAAAGTTAGCCACAGTAGCAACAAAGAGAGCAAAGATTAGACATAGTAGGGAGTATAGTAGTGGGAAAAGAGACACAGATGGGAAATTGGATAACAGGTTAAGTAAGAAAAGCAGGAGGTGTAAGTAGCTTAAGTATAAAGTAAGAGTAGAGGTGTAAAGAGAAAAGTAAAGTTTAGCAGATAGATAACAGAGTGTCCTAGCATATGGGTATTGACTAAGTGGTTATAATTAGAGGATTGAACTGGAAGGAGCTAGAGAAGTTGCATTCTTTTGGTGTTGAAGCTGGAGTCAGAGGGCAAGAGTAAGGGCAGAAGGTGGGGGGGGGTCAGCCAGGTGAGGAACATGTGCATATCCATGTGTGCTTTAGGTGTTCTTTCAGGAGTCTTTTAAATGCAACCTTTGAGCCTGCTGAGGTAATAGCAGTAGGTAGGGTGTTCCATATTTTGCCTATATAGTTAGGGAAGAGGGAGTCCCCTGCTGTGTTGTTGGTCTTGGTGACCTTGATTAATTGTTTGTCACTAGAGCGAAGTTGTCTAGTTTTAGTTTGTAGTTCTAGTAGATTGGCCAGAGCTGGAATTTTGTCTGGGAGTAGTAGGAGATTGTGGGCAAAGGAAAGTTGATGATAGTTTAGAAGATTAGTGAATTCAAGCCAGCCAAGTTGTTTTAGGGAATTGCAGTGGTGGGCTTGGTAGGAGGCACCGGTAGCAAATTTTTGCAATTTGATTGTAACAGGTGTTGAGTTTGGCAGTTTCAGTTTTAGGTAATTTGGTGAGAATGGGTGAGGCATAAAATAGCGTGGAAGGGAGCTGAGTTTGAGCAATTGTTATCCTAGCAAGTTGTATTAGAAATGGTTTATTTTTATACAGACTGCCCATTTTTTGTGGATATTTTTAATGGTTTGATTTATATAATGATCAAATTTGAGGCTATTATCAATGGTCACTCCTAGCAATTTAGTGTGAGTGTCAGGGGAGATGACAGTCCCACCCCTGGACACAATATTAAATGGGCTGGGTATTGTGGTAGATTTGTTGGATATAAATAGCAACAGATTTTTTGGGGGGGGGTTTAGTATTAGGTTTTGTTAAGAAACCAGTTTTCAGTGGTATTGGAGGCTTTTTGGGTTATAGAGAAGAGTTTCTGAGGATCACTGGCTGAACAGACAAGTGTTAAGTCATCAGCGTATTGTATAACTGTAGCATCTTGACAGATGCTGTGGAGGTTATTCGTGAAAATGGAGAATAGGAGGGGACCTGAAATGGAACCTTGTGAGACTCTTGTGGTGATGGGTAGCAGTGTGGATAGATTGTTGCCCCACTGAACTGCTTGTTACTTGTAGATAGTTCTGAAACCAAGCTAATGCTTGGTTACTAAGGCTAAGGTCAGTAAGGGCTTGTATTAGTTTAAGATGGTTGACCATATCAAAGGCTTTTGATAGGTCCAAGAATATGGCAGACGTTAGATTGTCTGTGTGTTTGTTTTGGTTGATGAGGTTTGTGAAAGAGTGCAGGGTGGTGGTTGTGCTATGAGAAGGCTGAAATCCATGTTGGGTAGGAGAGAGAAGTTGGTTGTTAATCAAGTATGGCATAAGTTGGTGGTGTATACATTTCTCAAGTATTTTAGCTAGCGGAGGCAGGATGGCTATGGGGCAATAGTTGGTCAGGTTGGTGGAGGTACCGCCTTTATGGAAGGGGATAATATAGAAAGTCTTCCAGATGGGTGGTATTAAGGTTTATGAGGTAGATCTGATTAGAAGGATGGATATAGGGAAGGCAAGTTCATTGGCAGCCAACTGAAGGTATTCAGCAGGCACCCCATCAGCTGCTAGTGTAGTAGGTTTAAGTTTGGCTAGCAACCTTTTGACAAGGTTGGGAGGAATGCATTGGAAACTGAAAGGTTGTTTTGGGTCTATCTACAGGTTTTGAATAATTAGTGGTGGTGGATGTGGGCTGTTCTTGAACAAGACATTAGTCATAGGTGACTCGATAGTGAGGCACACTGATGTCCCACTCACTAGGTTGAATAAGGAGAAAGTAACAGTCAGCTGTCTGTCAGGTGTCAGGATCCGCCACATAATGCATGCACTCAGTTTCCTCAACAACAGGTACAAATATGACTCTGTCATTGTACATGTGGGTGCGAATGACCTGAGATGTACCTCCCTGGACTACATTAAAAGAGACATGGAGGAGCTCTTGGATTATGTAGCCCAGGCGGTTACGACCCCACAGCATCCTACCATCACCCAAAATTATACCACAGTACAAGCAGAAAATGATTGATTTCAACAACTGACTAAGTTTCTGGTGTCATTCTAAGGGGATCCAGTACCTGTCTGCCTGGGATGACATGATTGACATACCTCAATGCTTTGCCAGAGATGGCCTGCATCTGTCACCCCTGGGCTTCCATATACTGGCCAAGGCTCTTGCCACTCCTATAGTGTCTTTTTAGGTGGTGTTCCAAAGACTAAATTGCCACTGTAACAGCTACAAACAAATGCAATCTGAGGGTCATACTGCTCAATACTAGAAGTCTAAATCTCAAAAGGCACTCCTTCAAAACACTCCTTAAAATGGAGAACATCGATATTTGTGCTGTAACAGAGACCTTGTTGAAGGCAAAAGAAAGCACCCCTGCACTACCAGGCTATAACTAATTCCACACCTTTTGGCCCCAGAACTTGGACTGAAGCTCCAAAGGTGGTGGTGTTTCCATATTCATAAAGTATGCGCACATCTCCAGACTGGTTGCCCAACATAATGCATCAGAGATACTTCAGGTGCAGCTAACATTGGGTAAGACAGCGATTCAGGCCGTAGCCTGTTATAGGTCCCCAACCATGTCCCAAGACACTCACTCCATGTCCCTAAGCACCCTGGAGAATATTAGGGTCCAACCTAACACTCTCATATTGGGTGACTTTAACTACCCCTATATTAAATGGGAAGACTACTCATGTACCAATACACTTGCCCAATGTTTTCTGGAATTCATTAATTCCAATGCCCTGGACCAGCTTGTTCGTACCCCTACTAGAAGTAGCAACATCCTTGACATGGTCATTACTAACATGGGTGACTGTTGCTCTACACCAGTAGTCAACTCCTCCCTGGTTAGATCTGACCACAAACTAATCACCTTGAAAATCCACATCCCCCCCCCCCCCTGCAAAGGTAACCACCTTGAAAAACTTCTCCAAAGCTAACTTTGGGATCCTAAGAACAGAGGTGGCTAACTTCATGGCATCCATGCAAATGGAGAATAGTTGCATGACTGCCACATCATACACCAATGCACTGTATGAACATGTACAAAAATGCATGAATCTCGCCATACCAAACAGAACCAAGACGATCTCCTCCAAAAAAAGGAAGCCAATCTGGTGTTCCCCTTCAATAAACAAACTCTACAACAGAAGGAGGAAACTGATGTGGCATAAGGGGAAGTGCCAAGACTGGAAAAACTCCCTTATCAGCCTCAACAAAAAACTGCATCAAAAACACCCTTATCAAATCCTCTAAAGCTAGCTATGAAAACAGAATTGCAGCAGATAGTAAAGACAATCACAAGACATTCTATAGTTATGTAAAGAACCTCCATGGCAATACCCAGATTTGCTCTGAGCTACTGCACAATGGTACCTACTATACCGAGCCAACAGATATTGCCAATATACTGGCCGACAAATTCAGTGCCAACTGTACCCCTCTGCCCCCCCAAAGGACCAATCACAATACCAGTAGTTTGCCAGGCACCCAGTATTACTGCTGCACAGGTTAAAACAGCATTGTCCAAGGCCAAAAATACAGTTTCTATGGGACCTGACAATATCCATGGCTGTGTTCTACATGAACTACAGAGTGAACTGGCACCTCACCTGTGTGCCCTGTTCAATCACAGCCTCACCTCAGGCTTTGTCCCTACTGAATGGCGCACTGATATAGTCATCCCTCTCTGCAAAGGAGGCACGAGTACAGACCCTGGGAACTATCTCTCCATTAGCCTGACAAGTCTGATATGCAAAACTATGGAACGCATCATCATTGACCTAATAAACAAGGATATAGGGAATCTCCAAACTCTGGATCCCACATACTTTGGTTTTGTGAAGGGTAGATCATGCCTGCTCAACTTGGTCGACTTCTTTGAGTCAGTCACCAGAGCTGTGGATGAAGGTAAGGTGGTTCATACAGCCTGCTTTGATCTGGCCAAGGCCATTGATACCATTCCCCACTCAGGAATCATAGAAAAACTCACTAAGCTAGGTATCAACCCCCACACTAGGTGGGTTGCAAACTGGCTCACAGATAGAACCCACAGTGTGAAAGTAGCTGACTCCAAGTCAAACTGCCGACCAGTCATGAGTGAAGTCCCACAGGGATTGGTCCTGGGTCCTCTCCTTTTTGGTATCTACTTCTCAGAAGTCCAGGCCAACATGAAGGGACTCTGGCTGTCAAAGTTCACAGATGATTGCAAGTTGGGAGCCATTATTAACTCCCCAAGTGATGTTGACATCCTACAGAAAGGCCTCACTGAGACCAATGACTGGTGTCAGAACCATGGCCTTAAGCTCAATGCCAAAAAATGTGTCATCATCCCCTTTGGGAAAAACCCACTTCCCATGAACTACCACATTGATGGAAGTCCACTGAACACTGAAGGCGTTATATGAGATCTGGAAACACAGGTTGACAGCAACCTCTCTTTTGACCACCACACTGCCACTGTGTTCAGAAAGTCCTTCTATGTGGCACATATCATTACAAAGGGTTTTGCATCCAGGAAGAAAGAGGTCATTGTCTCCCTCTACTCTTCCCTCATTAGGCCAATCATCGAGTACAATGCCCCATTTGGCATGTACCTCTCTAGACACCTGCAACAACTGGAGAGGCCACAAAAGTACCTCACAAATAGGATCCTCAGCCTTACACACTTGTCCTATATGGACAGACTCAAAGAACTCCTACTATTCTCTGTCTCATATCGCCTACTTAGAGGTGATCTCTGCTTGACTTACAAAGCCATGTCTGACCCAGCTCTGTTAGAAATGCTACATCTAAAGAAATCCCAATCCCTCTGCACCACATGCTCCAGAGACCTCAATCTCATTACCACAATCAACAGAACATGCTGGAGGGACAGGTTCATAACCCAGAGACTGCCCATGCTATGGAATAGACTTCCCATACACATCAAACAGAGCACCTCACTGGCCATCTTCAAAAGAAATCTTGATGAGCTGATGGGAAATAGAAAATTCACTCCGGGGAATCACTCCAGTGGCTCTACTCAACAGAGCCACTGGAAACTAAAGTCGGGTGGCACAATGCCAGGATAATCCTATGGGCTAGGCTTGTAAAGGCTCCAGAGTCATTATCTTAGTATACACCTATGAATCTATAAGATTAGAAATAGTTTCTATGAAGTATTTGTTAAACGTCTCTGGTATATTTGTGATTTCACTAGTGGAGGTTGGAGGTGGGGTGAAGGGTCTGCCAGGGTGGAGTAGTTTACTCCTGCCCAGAATTTTTTGGGGTTGTTTTGATGCTTGTTTTGTAGCTGTAGGAAATAATTATTTTATCTAGGAGAACTGCTTTTTTGTCTCATTTCTAAGTTTTTGGAATTGTTCCTTAGCTGCTGGGGTTTTGTGGCTCTCCAGTGATACCAGGCTTTGTTCATTTCTGATATTCTATTTTTAGTCTCTCTGGTAAGCCATGGGGCTGTTTTCATTTTGACTTTAGTGGTCCAGGTTGGAGCGTGGGCATTTAGGATTTCTAGGAAAAATGTTATTGAAATGGGTTACAGCTTCTTCTAGTGGTGGTACTTTTAGTATGTTACAGTTATAGTGCTTTAGCTCGAGTTTGAATTTGTTGGGGGTGAACGTTTTTTTGTGTTATGGGTTGTTTGTATTATGGGAGTAGGATTGGCCTGGGTTTTGAATTTTAGTAGGAAGGTGGGTTGATAGTCACTAAGGGAGTCTGGGAGTCTGGTAAGAGGTGTTGGTCTTATTTATTAAGATCCAGTATAGGAGGCTCTCTTTGATTTTTGCATTTCCTAGTCTAGTGCTTGATTGAATGACTTGTGAGAAACTGAAGAGGTTGATATGGTTTGTGGGGATAATAGCTGAACATGTGTTCCAGTCTATATTATAGTCACCAAAAACAATAGTTTCCTGGAGCAGGTTTTGACTTGTCCATTTTAGGAAGGCTTCTGTGGTAGGATGTTGTTACCTGGTGGTATATAGCATGTGCTAATATTGATTGACCTTTTATCGCTAAGTTTGAGTTTAGCTAAGAGGATTTCAGAGTTATTGAAGGAAGGGATTTGTGGATTAATAGTGGTGATATTTAGGGTGTTCTTTAGAGTACTGCTACCCCTTCCCCTTTTTAGACAGTCTATTGTGGAGTAGTACATTGTATCCAGTAGGAAGGAACTCATTGTCTGCTGTAGTAGGCTTTAGCCAGGTTTCAGTCAGAAACACATCTCATGCAATTCATGCTACAGAGCAGGACATATTCTGATTGAGAAGACATATCATACCAACACACCATTAGGATGTTCATGAATGTGCCAGAACAGTACCTCCTACGTCCTCTACAGCCCTGTGTCTGTCATCATCTCCACTGTTATACTGTAGCATCTTCAGTAGGATGATGGATGAAATCTTCATCTAATATGACATGGAAACTGCACTTACTGTGAATAAGCATACTGCACACATTTTTTTTGGATATCCAGAGATACAGAAATGGTTAGCATATCTGCTGAGTTGTACGAATAATTTCAAAAGCTGTACCACCCCTTGTCATTTGTAGCAAGCTGTACACACAATTAACTAGTGATTTGCAGTGAGGCCTGCAAAACAGCTACTAGTTGTAGAAGTATATTGAGGTAGGCACTACTGATACAACTAATACAATTTTAGGGAAGACAGAAACTTTAGTACACTGATTGGTCACATTTGAATTCCTGATCACATTTACTAATGTGCTAATGACATCCTGACACCATTTGCAAACAAAAATAAGTGAATCATGTGGATTGAACCCTGGCTCACCTGTACTCTGACCAAGAGTTTACTGCTCTCGCATCCTGTGCAAAAGAGAAAGCTAGGTAGCAGGTGTATTTTCCATGCTCAGTACTGTCAAGAGTGCTGACTGCTGTGATCGTCGCTGAGCCTGTTTGCATGAAAGAAGACTTACTAAATTAAAATGTTCACTATTTTCCTTAAGTAGAGAACCACGTTTTCTCAGCGCTTAATGTTGTGCAAGCGGGTAAGGCAAGGCCAACGGTTATTCATATAACAAAACTTTGGCCCCAGCATTTCAAAGATAGACTACAGCATGCACATCACACTAGCTGCTAGAAATTTCTCCCATAACATATCTTGCAAGCCTGATGCATTAAACATTAACAACAAACAGATGCATTTTGCAGTTAACCCCAATCAGGTCAGTTGCTGTAAGACCCTATTTGTACACAGTTTGACAATGAGCAATAGTGGGCACTGCTACTTCACAAGTCCAAGCTGAATCCCTGAGATTCGAATCAAACATGGACTAATACTTTGCCATCATCCACACAAATCAGCTTTTTGGCAATGCACTTTGTGAAGAGGTGTAGAGCATGCCTAACTGATTACTGGTCTGTAATCCCCCAATACATTGAAATCCATTCATAAACACAAGAAAAGGGCAGTGATGTGTGCTTGGCTGAACACATACTTTCTGATATCCATGTGTGCCCTGCAACAATACACTTGCAAATGCTGTAGCAGTACTTTGGCCATTGTCAAACAGATTCCATAATTACATAGCCGAACTGTAATGCTACATTTAGTATGAGTTTATACTGACAGTGGACATTGGTCATGCATAATAATATCCCATTCATACTGTCAGTAACTTGTATTAATGTGGACATACCTTCATACAAATATGAAGACACATAAATACAACTTTGCAAAACTGGTGTTTCCCAAGTGTGTGTGTGTGTGTTTATTTGTGTGTGTCTCATCTACACAACATTCTGAAAAACAGGTACATGTTTGCTTCACTTCTGCAATATACATTCATGACAGTGTATTTCACCTAGATTGCCAGGATGTATTTATAATTACTTTTGCAAATTGCACTCACACAATCATATAAAAAATCCTGGCTTTGCACTCAAGTCTCATAACGGTATATGTTACCTGCAACACTATGATGATCTCATCCTCATAAAGTGCACTCTGACAGCATTGAAATCAGACTTCTGTGCTGACACAAGCATTAAGTAATGTGTTCTCTAGCTTTTATAACTAGATAGATATGGGATCTAATCTCACCACAGTCAGTGTGTGTGTGTGTGTGTGTGTGTGTGTGTGTGTGTGTGTGTGTGTGTGTGTGTGTGTGTCCATGTTTGAGTGGGTTTGTGTGTATTCAGATGAGCATGAGTCTAGTTCCTGCTGCCCTTACTCAAGTAGCATTCAGAAGATACTTTTACACTGCTTCATGACTCCACGGCAACTTCATACAATCCTCCCAACATCCTCTTCTCAGCATACACTGATGATGTCATCCTTTATAAAGTGCACTCTGACACTCTTAAAATCAGACATCTGTGGTGGCACTACTCTTACATTGTATGCCATACAGCTTGTATACTTAGACAGGTATAGTGATCAAATATGACCACAGTCAATTGGTATATGTTGGCTGGCGGTATATTACCGTCATTGTATGATGTTTTGAATCTCTTCTCATTTGACTCCCACTCAGAAGAACCTTTTACATAGCCCCCTGAATCCAACAACACCTTTTTTCCTCCTCTGTCATTTCTGCAGAACAGTGAGGTTGTCATCATCTGTAAGATGCATACAAACATCATGAAGCAGAGCCCCTCCTTGATCCTGTACAAGCCATATTCACACCACTGGATCTGGGTAGTGCCAAAATCCCATATGGACAGAGGCAGTCTGTAATAAAATCAAACAGATACACACATACCGCTACTATCTTCCCTCATCTAGAGATAGTGATTTGGATTTAAATGAGATAGCAATGGCTAAGATTGCATGGTGTATTGACCATTAGCCTATTAATATCCTATGACCTTATGAACATTATACATGTTGATGTTGTTGTCATCTACATGTGCTATTTTGAGGCGTGGATGTACTGTAGTCCTATAACAGTGTATTCCAATCTGGGAACTGAGCTACTGTATTGATGCCTGTTGCTGCCATTTAGTTATGTGTTTTTTTCCATAACAGCTGTAGTAACATGCCTCCTGAGTAATGGGGACATGGGACGATGCTATGTATATTATTTGGACAATGCTATGTATATTCTTTCCTTACTAAGGCATGTACTCTGATAGTGGACTATATCCACATTCTACACAGTTCTCATTCAGCCATCACAGTGGCAGCTGCAGTATGGCACAGGTGTGCATATGTATACCTAGCATCTGGAAATGGTTATCTTACAAACAGCAATATTACGTCATACTGATTACATGAGCACATACACCTGGATTTATCATGTTGTAATGCTGTTATATACACAAATATATGACATTTTCAGATTTTCTTGCAACCTTTCTGAATTCATTGTATGCAATATTGTGTTGCTATTCACAAGGATTATGCAGGTATTCCCCAGCAGCATTGTGTGCTTATCAGCATTTGTGTCATTAATTGTTCTGCATGAAATGCATTCCCTTCAGTTGTGCTGTGTCCATATATGGTGTCATTGTCCTCATCCACATATTTCCAATGAAAAACATATAGGCATA
Organism: Protopterus annectens; assembly: GCF_019279795.1. Lineage (NCBI taxonomy): Eukaryota > Metazoa > Chordata > Ceratodontiformes > Protopteridae > Protopterus > Protopterus annectens. The sequence goes on along the minus strand of NC_056730.1, from coordinate 169,744,326 downwards.
TGATGTACAACTGATGTAATGCCATGAAATAAGTAGAGCTGTACAACTGTGTTAACTGTTCCACTGTGTCGCATGTGATTCATACCCAATGTTTTATTTGGGGATGATGTACAGCTTGAAGTCTAATTGTAGCATAGGTACAGCTATGGTGTGACTGTACTGCATCACAGATGCACCACTACACCACATCAGTATTACCACTTGATAGTTTGCAAGAACACATATGAATGTATGTCAGGATTTCATGGCAGTATAACATTTTCATTGGTAATGTCAGGGGGAACAGTGACTGTGTGTGACATATGTGTTGAGGTTTGACATGCACTTATAGAATGTACTCCATGTATGATTTGTTATGTGTACAATATTACAGTGATGGCTTCCTCAGTCATTGACACCTAACTTGGCACTGCTGTAATTTCTATGCACATGGCATAGCTGATGCATTGCCATCAGTCTCACATAATGCTGTACCATTCATTATAATGGATCACTTCTAAATTCACACAACAGTTGAAGATGGTTCAGACAATATCTATTGATATTACATGTGGCAGATGCATACAATACCCATCTGTATGCAGGGAATGCACCCTTAATAATGCGGTGTATGTATGTGTTGTTATCCATATGCCAAATACCTACATCAGGCAGAGATGCTTTACTCAAGTGTATCACATTTGGCACATTGAACTGTCAGACATTTGATAGGCCATATAAAATTATTCTCTGCAATACATACCTATTAGGATTTGACAGTGCAAACTTCCCTTCAAGATGTATATTAGATGCTTGTGTGATCCGTCTTTCTGTGTTGCACCCAGTTCAGTGACAATATTGATGGCATGTGTTTGATTCCTGCAGGGGAGATTGTGGTTTATATGCCATGCAAATATGCCATGCAAACCTCTCAACTGGCCAGGAGTGTCCCTGATTTCAAATCCAGGTTTAACACTGCCTCTCTTAACACCCCCCCAAAATATAGTCACTTTTGGGAAAGGGGTGGTGAATTCCCCTAATATAACACTGAAAATCATTATAGTTGTACATGTCTGCTCCTGCAGTACATGTATAAGTTATGATCACATATTCTGTCACTGCCACAGATTAATGCTCATAATATTTAAAAGTGTCCATGATTATGCCTGTTTCTTTCTAAATTTGTCCAGGAGAATGTTGCTATTTGTCCATGATTGTTTGAGAGCTATGCTGACATGTCAGTCATATTCAATAAAGTTATTTTGTAGATCTTCAGAATATGCACATACCACCATTGTATATACCATCCTTGCTTGCAGCCCTCTCTGGTGAGCATGTCAGTGATGTGTATATGACAACCATTCACCTATACTGACAAATAACCTTGTGTGACTGTGACATATATATTATCATGTGTGTTTATATCATAATATAATTGTGCAGGAGGTGTAAACAGCAGTACATATTGTGCTATCCACATATGTGCTTAACGTTATGGTACTGACTTGACTTGGAAGTGTACATACATTGAAGTATCCTATCCTGGGGACATTTACATATTTACCATGCCCTCTTCCTCTTTACTCAATCCTTTCATTCATGTCTGTGCACATTTTCATCAGCACACTTTCCCTGCTCAGTGTACTTTTCCTTGTAGGTGCCCTTGCTGTTTACCCTCCTCTCCATTATTTCATTCTACAAATAGTTGTGTTGCTGTATATTGCACTCAGTACACTTTTCTTTACAGTGTTAATACTGCTGTTATTGCAGCATTGTCACCCCTGGTAGTTATTATGGCTATCTTCTTGATCTTGCAGAATAGGCTGTGAAACCTTGCTTGTAGTCGTGTAAGCACAATGAGCAGCAGGAATATGCAGTTAGCACTGTTGCTCATTGCACTAACATGTAAACTTCTTGTAGCATTCATATGAAGCCTATGCAGAATTTATTGAATCCCTGGGATTGTTTTTCTGTATGCTAAGACAGAAAATATAACTGTGTTCTGTGGAATTATTTCTGACATTCTGCTACAACTGTTTATTACAAGTTGAGATTAAGAAAAACAGCCATGCTTTGTTTGATAAGATGCTTAGTGCACAAAATCATTGTTAGAGACATGTGGTTACAAACATTGTAAAGGCAATAAATATTATGTGCTATGGATCTTGTTTTAATAACATGTTGTTTAAGAAAAGTTACTGGAGTGAAAGCATGAGCAAGTGTTCAGAAAATGGAGGTGATTCTGTACATCGGATATGTTGTTCATTGGATAGTAGCCTAATCCAGCTGCAGTTCCCACAAGTTTGCTTTAATTGTATAATTTTTACACAGAAAGCTAGACTGTTTAATGACTAAGAAAAATAAGAAAGAAGTTACTCAAGTAAATATTTGGTTAGAGATACAAGAGACACTGAGAGATCATCTTCAAGTTCAGGAAAAGAAATGTGGATTAGAGGAGTCAGTGCGGAGGATCATTCTACATGGATTCAAGATTTAGCGGATGAGAACATGGAGATGAGGACTAGCACTGATGCTTTGGAAGTATGTTTAGATTATGTTGAAGTAAAGCCAGTAGGTCTTGAAGACTGAGCTAGAAAGAAACTTTGAAGATAATGGGGATCCCTGAGAGAAGTGAGGTGCTTGACTGCAATAAATTTATTTGTGATCGCTTAGCTAAATGAACTAATCTCTAAGTAACAGAAATAAAAATTGAGAGGGCACACAGAACCAGATGGCAGCCAGGTCCAGAAATGACACACATGCCAAGACCTATTATAGTCTGCCTTCAGACCTATGAATTAAAGGAAGTGATTCTGGGGAAATCTGACACCCTGGAGTGATGCTAATTGTAGATGACACTAGGGTCTTTGTAAACTAGGATTTTTCACTGGAGACAAGAAGGAAATGAACTGCATTTATAACAGTTACAAGACTCTACAAGCGAAAAGGTCTAAGGTGGTGTCTCATTTACCCAGGTAAGTTAAGAATATTCTTTCTGAGATCCCCATGGACATTTATAGATCCTGCTGAGGCACTGAGTGTTCTGCAGAAACCAGTTAATTACTTGCACTCGAAGATGGGGGGAACACATAGCTGAGCACTGGTAGTAATTCCTGGTCCAAAGAAGGTGAGCCCTTTTTAGCAATAGGAAGTAAAGTTCCATTTCCAGTGTTTCTGAGGAAGAACGTGGTATTATTTAAGGAGAGGAGAGCAAGACAAACCAAGACGGAGTGCAGAGGACTAATGTGCCTTCTCTTTTCTATTGTATGTTCTGTTTTTTTTTTTGAAAAAAAAAAAAAAACACTGCACAAATTTTCTGTTGCTCTACATTGGACTGATTAAGAAATAGGAGACTTTTGCTGGTAGTGGTAGGTGTATCTTCTCAGGACATCAGAAACGAAGCATGAATTATTTGCTTTCATTTATCATTGCACATTGTTATGTGACAGTTTCATTAAATAACTTTTGTTTCACTCATAGAGGGAGTTAAACTGAAATACTATACGTTCTGTGGAAATTACATGTTTTGTATGTTGAACAGTCTTATGTGATAGTTGTTTAACAGTTATAATATATGAAATGGCAGAACACATGTAAATGCATATGTTTCATTGCAGAATCTGATTTTTTTTTTTTTATCTTAGTTCCCCGTTGTTTGCTATATTCTGGAGTGGAGGGATGTTAGGCTGGGGCCGGAGAATTGCCATGGTGACCAAAGGGATGATTGTTACTTAATTTGTTCTGCTTTTTCTTTTACTTTGGGATTCTTGGCATCTGGTAGGAATTATTTAACTCTAGAGATATATGTGTTCAACTAAGCAGACAAAAGAAATACCTTAGTATGAGGTGTGACCTGTAGGTACAAGTTGATACTGTGTAACATTTGTGTTCCCTTGAGTAGTGTGGTATCTGTTTGGGGAGTTCAGAGTCATTAGATTACATTAAATGGCACATTTATAAAGAGGTTGAATACTAACAGGCATAGTTAATTTCCAAGTTTTATCCATTCTATTAGGTTGCCTAGGGATGTAGTTTAGTGAGAGATGTGACCTGCAGTTACAGAATGAAGCTGGTATTGTCTAATGTATGAGAGGAAAGGCACTGACAATTCATTTAGTCTTAAGAATGTAGGTCATGGCAGATAGGGAGATAATGTAGACATAGACTGGGTTTTGGCTTCCCATGATAATAATGATTTTAATTCAAGAAGAAGAGAAAAGATACACCAATAACAAAGAAGTTTTGGAAGATTAACAACAGGTAGGATGCATTACAAGGGTGGCTAGTAGATATTGCTATGGGTAGTAGAATTGCAGTGGAATACCATCCCATACTATAAGTGACAATCATCGTTATGTTGTGGGACAGGTGGGGGAGGCAACTCCATTACAGACAATAGTGCTCAGATCTTGGAAGGTGATATTAAGTATTTGTATGTAGTTAGAATGCTGTTCAATGGGTAGGGGGTCATGTAAATATTACAGGAAAGATATAATCAAAGGAGGAATTGACACTGTAATAAAAGGCTATGTAAGGAGTAATAAAGATAAGACTTGTGATAACATGAGTTGGTGTATTTGTCTGTAAACTAAATATGAGAGCAAGAAAAGGTTGAAACGTCAGTTGTTAAATGGCTACGACAACATACTCTGGTTAGTTTCCTTAAATGTAAATGGTTTAAATAGAGCAGTTAAGAGGGACATATTACAATACATTAAAAAATCAACATCAGATATGGTGGTGGTATTGCTTGAGGTACACTTGACCAGTGAGCAGCATAATAAATTAAACAGTTCAGGGTATAGAATGATAGTTTCAGCAGTGTGGACTGGGACGAAAAGAAGGGGGCGAGGTGGGGTGTTTTTTTTTTTTAGTTAAAAAGAATGTATCCATAGATGTAGTAGAGGAAATCAAGGATGAGCATAGTTGCATGGTGGGTATAAGAGGGTGGACTCAGGACAAGAAGGTGACCATGGTAGGGATATTTTTTTTCACTAAAGGTGCATATATGAAAAATAAGGGAACTGACACAGATAGCAGCAAGGCTAAAGGGCTGTGTTTATTAAAGAGAAGTGAGGTAAGTAGGATCACCAGAAAATAAAGACTAAGGAAGGTGGGTTTTCTAAATAGTGGTAACAGAATGGAAGGACTTCTGGATAGCTGGAGAAGAAAAAAGTAAGATGGTCAGGGCTATATCTATTACCTGGCCCAACATAAAAAATGGTGAACTGAGGTCTTAGGAAGAATTTAATTTGAGCTGATCCTGTTAAGGAACCATGCTACGGTTATAGCTGAAATAAAATTGCTAGACCTTGGGGGTGATGAAAAACACTCACGATTCCCTACCTACATAATTGAACAGGAACAGGAGAGGAAGTGGATAGAAAATGAGTTAAGGGAATTAATTACAAGACAAGCTGAATGGATAAGAGAGGTACGGGATGGTACTAAAAGGATATTTAAAGAGGAGGTAACACAGTACACAAAGAGTAAAGAATAGGAGGTAAGAAATCAGATGAAAATCTTAACACGAGAACTGAGGAACTTACAGGAGCAGCTTAGAAAATGGGGAGAAACTGAAAGGTTATGGCTAAGAGAAATCAAAAGAGGGAATGGACAGGAGATTATACTTTAGGAAAATAAAACTTTACCAGGAGGTATCTGAACAGTGTGAGAGAATTGAGGAAGATGGAAGTGATGGGACAGGTTAAAGTTTCCAAAAATAGGGGAGCACAACATGAGGAAACTGGATAGAAGAGGTACTGAATATGTGGGACAGGTTGACTCCTAATAAATCACTGTGTCTTGATGGCATTGCCTTAGAGGTCTACTTGATGGCTAAAACCCAAATAATAGACGTTTGGTAATTATTTTAATGTTATTCTGAGAGTTGGTTCCCACACAGTTTCATGGAGAGAGGCAGTAATATCAGCTATCTATCTATCTATCTATCTATCTATCTATCTATCTATCTATCTATCTATCTATCTATCTATATACTACAGATCCATATCAGTGGTTATAAGCTGTTTATGATCTGAGAGTTTCCACTTAGGTTCTAGCTAAAGAACGCTTTGTGGTTATCTTTGGAGTCACTGGCAATTTTTTTTTTGAAACTAGCCTTGGATGATTTAATGAGGGATCGTAGTTTCTTACTGATACTGATCAGGGATGCCTTTCCTTCTTGGGATTTTACTCTTTTCTGTACTAGTTTCCTCCTTCTGTTGTATAGCTTGTTTATGGCAGGGGTCCACCAGACTGGTTTTCTTTTCTTGGAGGAGTAAGTCTTGGTTTTACTTGGGATAGCATGATCCATGCATTCCTGCAGATGCTCATAGAGTGCCTTTGTAAAGGTTTCAGCAGCTTGGACAGCATTGTCCTTTAGCATGGGGGCTGTGAACCTTTCCACCTCGGTCTTAAGTAATGTGAAGTTTGCTTTTGAAAAGTTTTTCATGGTGGTTTCCTTGATTGGGGGTGGGGGCGAAATGTGGATATCCAGAGTGATTAGTCTACGGTCTGATCTAATCAGTGAGGGGTTGACCTCCGGTGTGGAACACCGGTCGCTCATGGTGGTGATGACCAGGTCCAATATGTTGTTCCCTCTGGTAGGGGTGTTGACCAGTTGATCCAGGGCGTTTGAGTTAATAAATTCTAGGAAGCGTTGGGCAAGGGAGTTAGTACATGAGTAGTTCTCCCATTTTATGTTTGGGTAATTGAAATCACCCAGTATTAAGGTGTTTGGTAGGACCTTCATATTTCCCAGTGTCTCCAGAAATGCGGAATGGGGGTCCTGGGCCATGGTGGGTGATCTGTAGCAAGCTACAATTTGGATTGCAGTTTTGCCCATTGTTAGTTGCACATGGATGATCTCTGATGCATTGTGCTGCGCCACTAACCTGGAGGTGTGGGTATCCTTGATGAATATGGATACACCCCCGCCTTTTGTGTTTCAGTCCTGGTTCTGTGGCCGAAAGGTATGGTATGAGTTATAGCCTAGTAGTGCTGGGGTGCTCTCAGGAGCCTTAAACCAGGTTTCTGTTACTGCACAGATGTCGATGTTCTCCATACTGAGGAGTGCCTCGAGTGTGTGCATTTTGAGGTTTAGACTTCTGGCGTTGAGAAGCAATTTATGTCTCCCAAATCTCATATGTTTAGTTTTTGATGTATTTATCAGCATATTTTTCTCCCATGCCCAAATTGTCAATTTAGTCAAGTTCTTTTGGAGAAATATATTAGGTTTTACCTGTTTGCATTTGTTTGTATAACTTCTTATAAGATTTTTAAGAGATGTTTAATGTGAATGGTGTGTAATTTATTTTTTCACCACAAGATGGAGCCACAATCCAGCTTAACAAAAAGATTTTTATGATTTCGTAAGTAACTAACAAATGGTATATTTTTCATACATTTTTTTTATTTTACAAAAAATCATATATTGGTACATCATTTTTATTAACTGTCTCAACATAATTTTAAAAGGAACATTTTTTTAAAAAAGGTCTTAGACCACAAAAACACTTTGTTTTTATGGAGTTTTAAAGTTATATATTTAAATTTTATTTTCTACTTAGTAAGAAGTAGGTGATTGGATGTTATTAATTGAAACCTGTATAAATAAGAACTGTTGTAAGACCAGTCCACATCTGATGAAGTTTTAAAACAGAAACGTACTAGGTAGATTGAGCGTTACATGGTGGCAAAGTGAAGTGAATACTTTGTTTTTTTTTCGTGGAGTTAGTTTGTCTTTTCCCGGTTAGGGGTCGCCACAGCGGAACTCCGGTCCACTAATGATTGGCAGTCAATTTTTATGGTGCCGAGTTGCCAGCCCAACACCCAACCATCAGCAAAGGCACGCCCATTCATGCATGTCTTTCGGAGGCCCCTCAACCGCGGGGAGGACATGCAGACTCCATACAGAGGAGTGAATACTCTGAATAAATTATTTAAAATTTAACTGACTGTCCAACAGCTTCATCGTGCTCCTTCTGGGGTCTGCTTACTGTTTACCAGTGATTGTTTGGGCCCTTTTCGGCAACTTTTTTGGATCTTTTGGAGAAATGCCCCATCTGTAATACATGTAGTCAGTTTATTCAGTTTAATGTCATCTGCATACAGACTGTAGAATACCTCAAAAGAAAGAGATCTGAAAGATACAATCTAAACAAGTATGGGCCTAGGACAGAGTCCTGTGGGACACCCTGACTGTAACCTTGAATGTTGTCTGTCCAGTTGCTGTACAATACTTGCCATGTCCAATTTGTAAGCCATGCAGCTATCCATCTTATTAAGAGTATGTCAACACCTAGTTTTTCTAATTTATTGATCAGTGTTTCATGTAGGACCCTGTCAAATGTTGAAGTTAAATCTATCCAAATTACATCACAGCACAATTTTTCATTCATAGCTGTTATTATATTGTTATAGAACATCATGTTACAGGTGGTAATATATCTATTTTCAACATATGCATGCTGATATATGGTTTCAAGTCCCAACCTATCCAGTTCTGACCATAACTTATCCAGTATTACCTTCTCCATTATTTTTCCGCAACATGAAATTAAACTTAAGGGTCTGTATGACTCAGGGTTTGTCCTACTCCCCTTTCCCTTAAGGACAAGTTTAACAAGCGCATGTCTCCAGTCATGAGGAATCACCCATATTTATATGACCAAGTAACTAATTGATATAATAGTATTGTAAGCCCTTGCTGAAGTGTTCTCATGTCTTATTATTAATTCTGTCTCCTACATGAACTTTGCTTGGATCCAGTGTGCATAGTTCTTTTTCAATATAATCTAATTTGATTACAGTATTTGAGGTTACCCGGATGTCACTAGGATAATTTAGCACCCCCTTTGTGGAGCCAAACTGCTTTGCATAAGAATCTGTAAATATATATATATATATATATATATATATATATATATATATATATATATAGTCTGTTGTGTTTGATTTAGCACCCCCTTTGTGCTTTTGTGAAGCCAAACTGCTTTGTATAAGAGTAAAAAAAAAAAATATATATATATATATATATATATATATATATATATATATATATATATATATATATATATATATATATATATATATATATAGTCTGTTGTGTTTGAGAATAAATTTTAGAATCTACACACAGTTTATCAATTTCTATCCCCTGGATTCACGAAAGCTTGCACGAAGTGCAAGAAGAGTGTAGGAGCTCACGCTGGCAATATGTCTGCCGTGCAATCCAGGAACAGCCGGCAGGGGCGTGCACGAGAGCTGCTAAAGCTACTCTTGCACGGACAGCGTCATGGTATGCAAATTACCTCATTTGCTGGTGAAAGCCATGCAAATGAGGTAAATTTGCGATCCAGGAAACACTAACTTGTCCATGGAAGATTAGTGTTAGCTGCAGAAATGTACTCCGTTGGTAACGGAGTACATTTCTGCAAATAGCTAAACGGAGCTATGACAGCTACAAATAAAGGATGCATACAGTTGAGGATGCATGCCAATGGCCAAATATAAGGCCATTGGCATTTTAAAATGTTTAAAAATATAAAAATGTAACTTTTTTTCTCAGATGTTTAAGCATAGCACAGCACCGCGCAAACATGCGGCGCTTATAAAAACAAGAAAATAATTAAAAAAAGCCAAAAATAGGCATTTTCACTAAAAAGCTTATTCTGCCATGCAGGTGAATGGCAGGCTGAAGACAACATGGCTACTGACTAGTGGTTGCTAAGGGGGGGGGGGGAGCTCAGTGTGAGAGATGTAACCATGCATTACTAGGCAATCCTATGCAAATGAGGATAAGGTTAGTGAATCCCAATTTTCCCCAGCATGTGAGGCATGCCCCAAGAGTGTAAGATTAGAAGTAGGTGAGTAGAAGACTAGAATATAGGTGACATCATGAGAGGGTGTGTCAGACAAGCTGTAAGCTAATTGGAGCAAAGTGGCTCGTGTTTGCCCTGAGTTGCGCAGGATTGCAAAGAGGCGTGACTACAGTTGTCCTGTTTGAAAACCTCAACCCAAGCTGCATACTGTTAAAAGATAGGAAACTCCTTGCAAACATGCACACAGAGTGTGTGCTCGTGTGTATGCGTGTGCGAGTGTTTGCGCGGCGCTTCCCCCCAGGCGGAAACAGAAAGGCAAAAGGAAGGAAAAGAAGTAGTAGAAAGTTAACCAAGGAGAACTAGCAGAGCTGCCAGGTGAAATATATCAGAATCAGCCAATTACATAGGCAGCAGACTAGCCCAGCCCAGCCCAGCACTTTAAACTCTGCAAACACCATTCCCCCTGTTTTTTCTCAAGAAATCTGCAACACTGCAGTATACAAAGAGGGAACGCTTAAAAAGCTTAAGTCAGACAAAATGTTAGGGGCTGCTCTTGCTATCATAAACCAACATGTGCAAGGTGCTGAGGGTGGTGATGTTGTGAATACTGCTGAGCAACCCACAGTGAGGAGACGGAGAAGAGTGTACAGACCCAGGGTAACCTACCAGGGGCTACATGAGCTGGAGATAGTGGAACGCTATAGGGTGGACAGAGACCTCCTACAGCAAATTGTTATGCTGTGCCGGCCACGCTTCACACACAGAACCAACAGAGGGGAACCCATCCCAGTGGATACCAAGGTATGTGTTGGCCTAAGAATACTAGCTACAGGTACCTTCCAAAGACCAACTGGTGATATGATTGGGATTTCACAGGCATCAGCATCCAGGGTACTCCACCAGTTCCTGGATGCCATGTCAGCACATGTCGGTGACCACATATATTTCCCCAATTCCCGTGAGACATTGGCCAGCAATATGTGTCTTTTCCACCAAATAGCAGAATAGCCTGAGGTAGTGATCGCAATAGACTGCACGCACATATGCATCAAAGCACCACCTGGTGAGCAGGGTAGGGTCTACATCAACCGCAAGGACTTCCCCTCCATCAACTGCCAGTTCATCTGCGATGCTCAGGGCATAATAATGAATGTGTGTGCTGGATGCCCTGGAAGCTATCACAATTCCCACATTTGGCATCTGACCCAGCTGTACCAGTTATTTGCCAATGGGGACATTCCCTACGGTCACCTAGTAGGGGATGCTGGATACACACTGGAGCCATGGCTGATGACACCCATCAGAAATGCACACACACCTGAACAAGAACTCCATAATGAGGCACACGCACAAACAAGAAACATAATTGAGCATGTTTGGGATGCCCAAGTCATGGTTCCAGTGCCTGGACACATCTGGTGGAGCCTTGCCGTACTCATCAACTACATGTACCCAAATAGTTATGGTATGTGCCATGCTACACAATATGATCCTGCGGAAACAGCTGCAGCAGGAACAGCATAGGGTAGGGCCAAACAGCCCCCCACCATTGCCAAGGCCTGCACAGGCACAGCGTGACTCGGAGGAGGAACAACCTGAGCCTGCCCCAGTAGGCAGAAGGAGGCATGCCCAGTATTCCCTGGCCTTGGCAAAGAGGCAATGCATAGCACATACACTGACTCAGTAGGAACCCTGAAAATGACACCTCTCTCTGACTCGCACATACAGTAAAAGGGATGCCTAACTTGACACTACCTGTTTTCAAAAATGTATAGGGAGTGTACTATGTGCATCTGACATAGACAGCCCTGCAGCACCACCTGAGGCATGAGTGCCCTATTTTAAGCAATATAAAGCACTGCTAAGCACATTTTACCAGTATTGAGCATATTTAAATACAATTGCGCATAGCTGCACACTGTGCTAACCAGCTCAATGTCGGGCAACGTTGGGCAGCGTTGAGCAAAGTTGGGGAACGTTGGGCAAAGTCGGGCAAAGTTGAGCAAAGTTGGGTAAACACGCTCACACCTGCTTTACTGTTCTTTAACCAGTCAGGTCTGCCCAGCAGGAAAATAAAAAGCAGCGACAGGGCTCGAACTCAGGATACTGTGCACTATAGTCACAGTACTGAACCACTAAGCCATGATAGCATTTTACTGGCACAGACACAACTTAAGTCACTCACACATACCAGTTGGGGGGGGTCACATACCTAACAGTCAAGCAGCAGGACAGTTGTAGACAAACGCAAACACAAACAAATGCTGTATCATGCCCTCTGAAGAGGCATATGGGTAACCTCCCCCCAGGCCTATGCAGACAGATAACAGCAGGCCAGGCAGTGTGATGTGGGTTGGGTAGGCTATGAAGTCACAAACTAATATGCATGTAATTGGAAGCTAAGGTCTGTAGTACAGTGGTATGCCTCAAGCCAGTACGATAGACAACAGTACAGACTGAAATGGAGTACCTGACATAGCAGTGCAGGCCTAGCAAATGTGTATAAGTGTCAGGTGTACCCCTCGTCCTATGTACACCCACAGTAACAATCAGGTGTGCCCCCACCGGGTAGAAATGTACAAATAATAGCTGTCCCCCCTGTATGTAGTAATGTTGATAAGTCTATGTAAATTGACTCATGGAAGCCCTGCAGGCACAGTGTGCTTCCTGTCAATGTACAACACAAAGGTGAGCCCTGAAGTAAAAACCAACTTGATTTTTCATACACATATAGTATATATGCCCATAGTGGACATGCTCACACACTTAAAACAAATTTTGCAAATTTCAGTCAACAAAATACTGAAAGGTCATACTGGGCATGCTCACACACAAACAAATGAAGCAAATGTCAGTCAACAACATACTGAAAGGTCATACTGGGCATGCTCACACACTTAGGCCATGTCTGAGTACAGCAGTGGGCCACACATATCTGGCAGTTGCAGTTCATAATCCAGACACATGTCACTATTCACCAATCCTGCCTTGTGCACACAGTGATATGAAAACAGACCCATATAATACATTGGACCCCTATCATAATCAAACTATGTAATACAAGTACTTAAGTTGTTCAAAGAAAGTTAAAATCCAAAGAAGATCAATAAATCTCCAATCAGTATCATCAAGAAACAATGAACTCTCCTAACATTATCCAAGCCAAGCTCTAACACAAATATTGCCAAAGATCCCATAGAGAACAATGAAGCTTTCTTTAGCTATCTCATAAATATCAATATAAACTCATATATGTTCTGAGTTAGTGCAAAGTGTAAATGAATACATCTACACGACTGACATTGCCAACATCTTGTCAGACAGGTTCATACATATCTACCCCCGCTCTCACTGACAAAAGGGCCCATTACCATACCTGGAGATTGTGAAAAGCCAGAAATCACATATACAATGGTTAAACAGCTCTATCCAAACTTAAAAACACGTCGTCTATGGGATGACATGGTGTCCCTTGGCTGTGTCATATGTGAACTCCAAAACAAACAGACCTTGCACCTGAACAGTCTGTTGAGACTCACCCTCTGTACAGGATATGAAACTGTTGAATGGGTTACAGCAACGTTTGGCACACTCCACAAGTGTTGGTGCACAACAGACCATGGGAACTATTGTCTTATAAGCCTAATAAGCCTGATCTGCAAGGCCATGGAGTCCATCATTATGGAACCCATAAACAGAGCTATTGGGAGCCTACAAACACCCAACCCTACTCATTTTGGTTTGGTCAGGGGCAGATCATGGTCCCTAAACCTGTTAGACAGTTTTCAAGGCAGTTAACCAGGACATACATCAATGAAATGAGCACCACACGGCCTACATAGACCTTGAAAAGCCCTTTTCCAACATCCCACACACATGTCGTATCCACAAAATCAACAACCTGTGCATAAGCACATATGTCATCTGATGGATTGCCAACAGGGGCACAGCTAGATCCCATAAGGTAAGAATTGTGGTCTCCTTGTTGGACTGTAAGCTGGTAACAACTGCTGTCCCCCATGGCTCAGTCCTGGGACCCCTCCTGTCTGGTGTATACTTTTCAGAAGTACAGTCAAACACATGAGGGCTATGGTTAGCAAAGTTTGTGGATGACTGCAAAAAGGTTGTCATAATCGATGTTTGGGACAACAGAGACATCCTTAAAAAGGGTCTCAGTCAGACAGATGTGGTGTCAAAATTATGGCCTCGAGCTACAGTCATACAAATACCACATAGGTGCCAACACCCTAAATATAGAGGTAATAATAAGGGATCTATGGACACATGTGGATAGTCATCTCTACTTTCAGAAACACATTCACAAAGTGGTTAGGCAATCATGCTACATGTTCCCACAAATTGCCAAAGCCTTTGCATGTAGGTCAAAGGAGGTTCCCTCTACTCATCAGTCATCAGACCCATCAGAGAGTACCACGACACTCTTGTGATGAATCTGACTAGGCACCTTCAGCAGCTGGAAAGACCACTGAAGTACCTCAACAAGAGGACTGCTGGCCTCAAACAGTTGCCCTATGCAACAAGACTGAAGTAACTCAATCTGTACTCTGTTGCATACCGTCTACTCAGGCGATCTCTGCCCAACATACAGGTCCATGTCCAATGCAGAACTGATGTACATGCTCTATCTGAAGTAAACCCAAGCTCACTGTGCCACATGCTCAAGGGATATAATCAACACAACAATAAATAGAACATGTTGGAGGGATACATTACGAACTCACAGACTTCCCTTGCTTTGGAACAGGCTCCCAACCTACATTAAGCTGAGTCCCTCACTGACACTCTTCCAGAGGAGCCTTGATGAGTGTATGTGAAACTGAACTGTCACACCATGGATCACTTAATCAGCTCTACTATACAGAGGCATAGGGAACTAACCACAGGTGTGGTGATAGCTGCACACTCTGGCCATACTATTATATGCCTTCAGGCAGCCTATTACCTACCTATGTACCTATATAAGTAGGGGTAACACAGTATAATAAGCCAAAGATGGATGGGCAGAGATGTGTGTAAGAGGGTGACCATGACAGGGAGCCATCAAGGACTGTCCCACCCAGCACACATCCCAGTGGTACAAAAGACATGAGGCGCACATCTCACCCACTGTACATAATAGCCACCAGTATCTGTAAGCATTACAGTGTATGTGGTGCATGTGCCTGCTGTACAACATGACTGTACAATGATGTACACATCTACTATCTGTAGACATGTACCTGTCACATAGGTTCATAGGTATGTAGTAGACTATCTTCACGGAGGCATATATTAGCCTAAGCAAGTAGTGCAGCTTTCACCACCCCATTGGTTCATAGGTTCATAGGTTCATACTAGGCTATCTGCCCTAGGGCATTTATAAGCCTAGCCAGAATGTGTTTGGCTTTCGCCACCCATTTTAAATTTACTTTGCTATGCCCTTTTTCGAGGTTAGTATACTGTGCCTCTGTCTAACAGTGACACAGAAGTGATACCCGGGGTAAACCTATGATCTCCCATCCACGCATCAAGATTCCTCTTGAAGAGAGTCAATGAGGGACTCTGCCTAACCTGGACTGGGATTTTATTCCAGAGTGAAGGGAGCCTCTGGGTTATGAATCTGTCCCTCCAGCATGTCCTATTTATTTCAGTTCTGAGGTTCAAGTCTCTCGAGTACGTAGCTCGATGGGATTTGGATTTTCTGAGGTGCAGCATGTCCATTAATTCCGGGTTGGACATGGCTTTTACGTCAGGCACAGATCGCCTCTGAACAGGCGGTATGCCACTGAGTAGAGCTGGAGTTTCTTTAACCGGGCAGCATATGGCATCTGTTTGAGCCCTTTGATCCTCTTGGTGAGGTACTTTTGGGGTCTTTCCAGTTGCTGCAGGTGTCTGGTAAGGTACATCCCAAAAGGGGCATTGTACTCAATTATGGGCCTGATGAGGGATGAGTAAAGAGGCACGATGACCTCCCCCTGATCTAGATGTGAATCCCTTCATGATTAGGTGGGCTATATAAAATGTTTTTCTAACCACTTTGGCCACGTGGTTGTCAAATGAGAGATTGCTATCAACTTGGGTCCCCAGGTCGCTAATTACTTCTTCTGTACTTAATGGATTACCACCTATGTGGTAATTTGTGGGCACTTTGTTTTTGCCAAAGGGGATGACTATACACTTTTTGGCATTTAGCTTGAGGCCATGGCTCTGGCACCAGTTGTCTGTTTCTATGAGGCCCTTTTGGAGGATGCTTGTGTCGGCTGGAGAGTCGATTATGGCACCCAGTTTGCAGTCATCTGCGAACTTGGTCAGCCACAGTCCTTCCGTGTTGGCCTGTACCTCTGAAAAATATATACCGAACAAGAGAGGTCCCAGGACTGAGCCTTGTGGGGCACCACTTGTAACTGGTTTGGAGTTTGTCTCCTAAGCCCTAGTTCTAATAGTTAGTACCCTAAGCCCCTTTCTAATGGGGCTGCTGATGTGATCCCTGGCGTGAATTGTCCATTTCCCATCCACTCATCAAGGTTCCTATTGAGTGTCAGCGAGGGGCTCTGTCTGATGTACACTGGGACTCTGTTCCACAGTAAGGCAAGTCTCTGGGATGGTACTCTATCCAACCCGCATGTTGTATACGTTGTTGTGATGAGGTTCACATCCCTGGAGTGTGTAGTGTGACTCAATTTTGTTTTCCTTAGATGGAGCATATTCAACAGTTATGTGTTGGACATGGCTCTGTATGTTAGGCAGAGTTTGCCTCTGAGTAGGCGGTATGCAACAGAGAACAGATTTAGTTTTTCTAGTTGTGTTGCATAACACAACTGTTTGAGGCCAGTAATCCTCTTGGTGAGGTACCTCTGTGGTCTCTCCAGCTGCTGGATATGCCTAGTCGAGTACATCCAAAATGGTGCATTGTACTCAATGATGGGTCTGATGACTTAAGAGTAGAGGGCCACCACTACCTCTTTTGATCCTGATGCAAACCCTTTGTTGATTAGGTGGGCCACATAGGATTTCCTAACCACTTTGGCAACATGGTTGTCAAAGGAATGATGACTATCTACTTCTGTCCCCAGATCCCTTATCACCTCGTCAGTTTTTAGGGGGTAACACCTATGTGGTAGTTTGTGGGTACTTTGTTTCCCCCAAAGGAGATTACTATGCATTCTTTCTCATTGAGCTTGAGGCCATGATTCTGACACCACACATCTGTCTCATAGAATCCCTTCTGGAGAATATTTGTGTCATCCAGGGAATCTATTATGGCAAACACTTTACAGTTCCCAGCAAACTTAGTCAACCACAACCCTCCTGTGTTGGCATGTACTTCTGAGAAGTATATACCAAACAGGAGGGGCCCCAGGACTGAACCCTGGGGGACAACAGTTGTTACCGGTTTAGAGTCTGACATGTAGCCAGCAACTCTTGATTTGTGGGATCTATCTGAGAGCCAGTTTGCAATACATCTTGTGATGTATGGATTTTTGCCCAGGTTGGTGAGTTCATCTATGATACCTGACTGGGGAATGGTGTCAAAGGCCTTAGCGAGGTATAGGTAGGCTGTGTGGAGCTCCTTTCAATTATCTGTAGCCTGGGTGACTGTCTCAAAGAAATCCACCCAGTTCAGGAGGCATGATCTGCCTTTGACGAAGCCAAACTGGGTGTGCTCAACTGTGTGAAGGTTCCCAATGTCTTTATTGTTGACTTCCATTATGATTGGCTCCATTGCCTTACAGATCAGACTTGTCAGGCTCATAGAGTGGGAATGCCAAGGGTTTGTTGTGGCCCCACCCCTGTGGAGTGGGAAGAATGTTGCTGTGCAACATTCTATGGGTACATATCCTGTAGAGAGGAGGTAGAGAGAGGTGTAGGTATCCTTGATGAATATGGATACATCCCCGCCCTATGTGCTATGATCCAGGTTCTGATGCTGGAAGGTATGGAATGAGTAGTATCCTGGTAGTGCTGGTGTGCTCTCTGGAGCCTTGAACTAGGTTTCTGTTACTGCACAAATATCAATATTCTCCATACTGAGAAGTGCCTTGAGTGTGTGCATTTGGAGGCTGAGACTTCTGGCAATAAGTAGCATTTAGCTCACTTTGTGGTTATTTGTGTTGGTTACGGGATTTGGTTTGTCCTGAGTGACTGGTGTAAGCATTTAGCTCACTTTGTGGTTATTTGTGTTGGTTACGGGGTTTGGTTTGTCCTGAGTGACCAGTGTTCCACACCTGAAGTCAATGCCTCATTGGTCCGATCCAGCCATAAGCTAATTACCCTAGATATCCACATTCTGCCCCCACCCCCCATTAAGAAAACCATGGTAAAAAAATTCTCCAAAGCCAACTTCATGCTTCTTAAGACAAAAGTGGTGAACTTCATGACATCCATGCAGATGGCCAATACAGTTATGACTACTGAATCCTACACAATTGCACTTTATAAGCACTTACATGAGTGCATGGGTCATGCTATCCCAAACAGAACCAAGACACTATCCTCCAAAAAAAGGAAGCCAATCTGGTGGTCCCCTGCCATAAACAAACTGTACAACAGAAGGAAGAAACTGTTGCAAAAGAGAGTAAAATCCCATGAGTGGAGGAGCTCCCTGGTCAGCCTCAGTAAGAAGCTGCGATCCCTGATAAAATCCTCCAAAGCTAGTTACGAAAACAAAATTGCCACTGATTCTAAAGATAACCACAAAGCATTCTATAGCTATGTCAAGAATCTCAATGGCAACACTCAGATCTGCTCTGAGTTACAGCTCAATGGCACTAAATATACAGACCCAACTGATATTGCCAACATCCTGGCAGATAGGTTCAGTGGTAACTTTACCCCCCTCTCACCCACTAAAGAGCCCATCTCTATACCGGAAGAATGCAAAGTTCCTGTAATCATGGCTGCACAGGTAAAAACTACACTCTCCAAAGCCAAGAACACAGCATCCATGGAGCCAGACAACATCTCAGACTGTGTTCTACACAAACTACAGAATGAACAGGCACCCCACCTAAGTACCATGTTCAATCATAGCCTCACTTCAGGCTTTGTGCCTGCTGAATGGCGTACAGCGACGGTTATCCCACTCCACAAGGGGGGAGCCACCACAGACCCCGGGAACTACTGCCCCATTAGCCTGATGAGCCTGGTCTGCAAGGCCATGGAATGTATCATCATGGAACTTATAAACAAAGACATTGGTAATCTCCAAACTCTGGACCCCATCCAGTTCGGGTTTGTAAAAGGCAGCTCATGTCTCCTAGCCTGATAGACTTCTTTGAAGCAGTCACCAAAGTCGTAGACAAGGGTAAGGTGGTTCACACAGCCTATCTAGATCTTGCCAAGGCTTTCAACACCATCCCCCACTATGGAATTATAGATAAACTCACTAAACTATGTATAAATCCCCATGTCACAAGATGGGTTGCCAACTGGCTCACTGACAGAACCCACACTGTGAAAGTAGCAGACTCCAAATCCGACTTCAGACCAGTGACAAGTGGAGTACCACAGGGTTCAGTCCTGGGTCCTCTCCTGTTTGGTATCTACTTCTCTGAAGCACAGGCTAACACAGAAGGTCTTTGGCTAATGAAGTTCGCAGATGACTGCAAACTAGGAGCCATAATCGAAACTCCTAACGATGTGGACATCATACAAAAGGGCCTCACTGAGAGAGATGCCTGGTGTCAAAGCCATGGCTTCAAGCTCAATGCCAAAAAGTGCATCGTCATCCCCTTGGTAAAAACTCTGTGCCCATGAACTACAACATAGGCGGTAGTATACTTAACACTGAAAGTGTGATAAGAGACCTTAGGACACAGGTGGACAGTAGTCTCTCCTTTGATAATCACAGCACCACAGTAGTCAGGAAATCCCTCTACGTGGCACACCTCATCACAAAAGGTTTCTCATCCAGAGAAAAAAGAGGTCATTGTTCCCCTCTACGCATCACTCATTAGACCCATTATAGAGTACAATGCCCCTTTTGGTATGTACCTCACAAGACATCTACAACAACTGGAAAGGCCACAGAAATACCTCACAAAGAGGATTACCGGCCTCAAACAGATGCCCTACACAGAGTGTCTCAAAAAACTCCAGCTTTACTCCGTCGCATATCGCCTACTCAGAGGTGATCTCTGCCTAACATACAAAGCTATGTCAAACCCAGAGCTGTTGGACATGCTCCACTTAAAGAAATCCCAGCCCCTCTGAGCTACATGCTCTAGGGACTTAAACCTTGTCACCACAATAAACAGAACATGCCGGAGGGATAGATTCCTGTCCCAGAGACTTCCCATACTCTGGAATACACTACCTGTCTATATCAAACAAAGCTCCTCATTAGCACTCTTCAAGAAAAATCTTGATGACTGGATAGGAAATTCACCCCGGGGATCACCTCTGTGGCTCTGCTCGACAGTGGCACAGGAAAATAATTTTCATGGGTGGCAAAAGCCAGGGTACCTTTTTGGCTGGGCTTGTATAGGTCCCAGGGCCGATAGCCTAGTACCTACCTACCTATGAACCTTTGAGCCTTGCCTAAAAAAAGTAATATGGGGACAGCAAGAGCCTTAGCCAGTATTCAGAAGCATAGGGGTGACAGGTGCAAACCATCTCTAGCGAAGCAACAAGGCATGTCTGTGATGACATCCCAGGTAGACAGAGACTGGATACCCTTTGAATGACACCAGAAACTCAGCCAATTGTTGAAGTTTATCATCTCTCTGTTATATTGCAGTATCATGTAGGTGAAGGTAAGATGCTACTCAAGGTCAGGGTCATACCAGCCTGGGCTACATGATCATAGAGCTACTATATATCTCTTGTCATGTTGTCCTGGGAGGTATGTCTCAGATCATTCACACTGACATGTACAAAGACCACGTCATATATGTACCTGTTCTGGAGTGATCTAAGTGCTTGTGTTATGTGGCGGATCATAGCACCTGACAGGCAACTGACAGTAACCTTCCCCTTGTCCAGCCTAGTGAGTGGACTATCTGTGTGCCTGACTATGGAGTCACCTATTACTAGTATGTTGGGTATGTTGTTTTGCCTTAGGGCCTGTTGTGAGGCACACTGCTTTGGTGTATTATGTGTTTTCTGGTGTGTGCTTGAAGGTGCATGTTGCTTGCTTGTCTGCTTAGAAGGATACGCTCTCTTTTTCAGATTAATATTTGTATTCTCTGAGTATGGTAATGTGTATTTATGTGTGTGTTTTGCCGGTGCTTATATTGTAGGTCTATATGAGACTGTTGGTGTTGTGCTTGTATGACCTTACTCCTCTTGACTGTATTGTCCAGTACTGGGTTGACAGAGCTTAGCCACCGGTTTGACCCTGTGTGTGCCAGCATGTGGTGCATCAACCCATATATGATATGGTTATGGCCTATGCACACAAGTGACTCACAATACACCTAGTATGATAAGCCTGCTGAGGTTAGCAAACGTGAAAAAAAACTTTGGGCAAACTGTCAGCGAGTAATGTCTGTATCGCACCCTGTAACTCCATATTGCTTGCTGAAGTGTAAAGAAGTACTTAGTTTGGATTAAGAATCTTGCACCTGCCAACTGTGTATGTGTGTGTGTCTGTCTCTCCCTGGAGAGAGAGCAACCTTTTTGGAGACTACTCACACCCCTTAAAAGTGATATACTCATCTTTGTCAAGTCTGATAATGTCACCATCCTACAAATACACCTGTGGGAAGGTGAAATCCCAGTAATGTGTATAGCGTGTCATGTAAATGCGTACTGTTGTAGCATCATAATGTAGTTAGGTAGGGGTATGAATCCTGCACTTGCCAACTTTGTGTGTGTCTGTCTGTTTCTCCCTGGTGAGCGAGCAACCTTTTTGGAGACTACTCACACCCCTTAAAAGTGATATACTCATCTTTGTCAAGTCTGATGATGTCACCAGCCTACAAATACACCTGTGGGAAGGTGAAATCCCAGTAATGTGTATAGCGCGTTGTATAAATGTGTACTGTTGTAGTATCATAATGTAGTTAAGTAGGGGTTTGAATCCTGCACTTGCTAACTTTGTCTTTCTCTCCCTGTTGAGGGACCAACCTTTTTGGAGACTACTCACACCCCTTAAAAAGTGATATACTCATCTTTGTCAAGTCTGATGATGTCACCATCCTACAAATACACCTGTGGGAAGGTGAAATTCCAATAAGGTGTATAATGTAAATGTGTACTGTTGTAGTATCATAATGTCGTTAGGTAGGGGGTTTGAATCTTTCACTTGCCAACTTTGTGTGTCTGTCTGTCTCTCCCTGATGAGAAAGCAACCCTTTTGGAGACTACTCACACCCCTTAAAAGTGACATACTCATCTTTGTCAAGTCTGATGATGTCACCATCCTACAAATACACCTGTGGGAAGGTGTAATCCCAGTAATGTGTATAGCACATAGTGTAAATGCATATCATAATGTAGTTAGGTAGGAGTTTGAATCCCGCACTTACTAACTGTGTGTGTGTGTGTGTGAGAGTGTGTGACACCGTTGGTCAATGTGGAGTGGGTTTTGATTTTTCTAGTGTATGACATATCACAATGACAACTGTATGTGCATAACACATGTAAGGTAGCTGTGGGGCAAAGCCATATACATACATGTGACCTCAATTTTTTCATAGGTGGGTACTCTGCTTTCTCCATGAAAGCATCTGTTAGCTTTGCCAGAGCGTGCTTGCGCTTTCCAGACCTTAGGTCACTTCTGTGTGCTTGTGACAAGGTTAGCCACTGCAGTGATCCCTGGGCTACATCTTCTGTTTCACATCCACTCATCACGGTTTCTACTGAAGAGTGTGAGTGAGGGTTTATGCTTGAGGTATATTTGAATCCTGTTCCAAAGCAAGCAAAGTCTGGCAAAGATGACTAATCATTATAGATGTGCAACAACCTCTGTGGATATGCATGCAAACCCTTTATTGCTTATGTGCTCCACAGAGGGATTTCCAAAACCCTTTGGTAATGTGATTATCAAAGAAGAGATGACTAAACACATGGCTCTATGTATACATTAGTACCTGTTCCACATTTTGGGGGCTACTACCTATGTGGTACTCTGGGGATACTTTGTTTTCTAAAAGTGGATAAGTATGCTTTCTTTGGCTTATAGCTTTACAGCATGATTTTGACACCAGGTATCTGTCTCTATGATACCCTTTTGGAGGATGCGTGTGTCATCTGGAAAATAAAGTATAGCCCACAGTATGCATTTTCATCAGATGTGGGCAGACATATCCCTACTGTGTTTGCTTGTATCTAAGAAAGCTGTATGCCAAACAGGAGTGGTCCCAGGACTGAGTGCAGGTGAATGCCACTTGTTACTGGCATAAAATTGTACATGGAGGCTGCAAATGTCACTGTGTGTCCTACATCTGTGCGTCAATTGTCAATCCATCATCTAACAATCGTTTATGGTCAGTCTGTTGAGGTTATGTATAATACTAGAATGTGGGATGGGTATGAATTGCTGGTGAGCTATAGCTTGGCTGTGTGGACCTCCCCTCCCTCACCTATAGCCTTGTTAACTGGCTTGAAGTCTACTAGGTGTAGGAGCCATGAGCTGGCCTTTAGAGAACCTAAGTGGGTATGGTGCAGTGTTTGCAGGTTCATAATGTCTCAGTTAATGTGTTCCATAATGCTGTGCTCCATAGCCTTCCAGATAACATTTGTCTGGCTTATAGGGTGAGAGTTTCCAGGATCTGTTGTAGCTCTACCCTTAATCAATTTATGTTAACATTTGCACTGAGTGTGATGAGGGTGGACAGGATTAGGAATAAGTATATTAGAGGGTCAACCTAGGTTTGAAGGTTAGTAGACCAAGCCAGATAGGCAGGATTACGTTGGTTTGTACATGTGCTGAGGAGGGATGCAGAGTATATTGTGAAATAGATGCTAAGGATGAAACCACCAGGTAACAGGAAAAGAGGAATGCCTAAGATGAGGTTTATGGATGTGGTGAGACAGGAATTCAGGTGGATGGTGTGACAGTGCAAGATGCAGAGGGCAGGAAGAAATGGAAACAGATGATCTACTGTGGCGACCCCTAATGGGAGCATCCGAAAGGAGAAGAAGAAGAAGAAGAAGTTGTAGCTCAACCCTTGTGTATTGTGAACACCATTACCGTGCATCATTCCACAAGTATGTAACCTGTATAGAGGCTGCATTTGAACAGAGTGTTTAGGTGAGTGGTGACTTCATATATCAGCTTGTGTATGACACAGCCAGGGACACTGTCCAGTACCATTGCCACTGTGGTTTTTGGTAAAGAGATATTTTAACTAGAGTGTCTGTGAATCATCAGGTTTTACATTCTTCAGGTCTGGAAATGTGGCCCTTGTGTAACGACAGGGTGGTGAAATCCACATTCAAACTGTCTGACAAGATATTGGTAATGTCATTCAGATAAGTGTACTAAGTGACCATTTACATTAACTTTGACCCGATCTGAGATTTCCCCTCTAGATTATAAACAACACTAAAGAAAGCTTTAGTGTTGTCTTTGGAATCCTTGTCAATTTGTACTTTGAAGCTTGCCTTGTATGATTAATGAAGGCTTGTATTTTCCCAATGATACTGATCAGAGAGGTATGTAACTCTTTTCTGGTACAATTTCACACCATCTATTATATATTTAGTTTATGGCAGGGGTCCATGAGACTAATGCATTTTTACTGTATAAGTGAGTATTTCTTGTGTTTGTGATAGCACAGTCCATGCAACCCTGTAGGTGAACAGTGTGCATTACCAAAGGATTATGCAGCTGGGACAGTGTTAACCTTAGTAATGCAAACCAATGACAGATAGCAACAACAGCATCCCCCACAGCACAGTGTCAACCCATGTCATACACACACATGCGTACTCAAGTTCCAAAATGTGTGTAGTACAATGCATACTGGCCACCAGTAGAAACTATGGAGTGTTAACACTGGCCAGTACAGGGCATGTCACCTGCCCATGTGTCCAATATGCATGTACATGCAGACAATGCATCTCCACCATGTTCACAAATGGACACTTGCAAACCTGTGTTGCACACACCCCACGCTTACTGTCCACTGTATAATGCATGCTGACACAACTACACACATCAGCCAAGTGGCACATGGGCAAACAAAACACAATTGGAATAAACACTGGTAAAAACAATACAACATTGCTAATTACAGCTTTAATGCATCATGCCTGCTCAGCTACACCTTCAAGGATATCATTACACTTTACTGCTGACAACATGCTACACATCCAACCATTGCTATACTTTATTAAATTCACCCTGTGCATCAGCACCATGTTAGCCTGTTCCTGCATCAGTGTTGCAGATGACGGGAGGTGGCACAGGTTTCATCATATGCAGAGGGTGTGTTGTTGGTTTGCCAGAGGCCTGCACTGAGACATATAATCGACATGTGTGTGTGAGTGTGTGTGTGAGGGCCATGAGTACTGTTATGGGCCAATGTTGATGTCATGTGTGCAGGTATGTGTTTGCCCTAGGTTTCTGGTTTATGTGTGTGTGTCTGCATGCACACAGTTCCACCATGTGGCTGCCATATACGGGGATTTGTGAGACAGCTACAGACTGTACCTGGCAGGCTTTACAGATCACCGTCTCTGGCCACGGATACGGAACCTGTGCCTGGCAGGGGTGCTACAGACAGTATCAGGTACTAATCCAGATTGGGTATTATCCTCAGAGGTTGACAAATGTCCTCTGGATCCAGGTGCCTGCTGGGACTGGCCAGAGCCACGTGCATGTGGTCTGCTAGGACGGTCTATGGACAGCCCCCCCCAACATTGCTGGGGCTGGTACTTGCACTACGGGAGTGGCTGTGACTTGCTGGATGTCCACGGCGACCTCCATCTGGTGATGTTGCTGGCATATGTCCACTTCAATGTCTCAACCATCCCGCACTGTCCTGACACATGGACATGACATTGTGGAGGACATCCAATGTCTCACCCCAACATCTATCAATGACCTCAGTGTAGTTACGTATGACACCTGCTAGATCACGGATACTGTCATTTACAGAGGTGTAATGAGCCCTCTGTGCCCTTAGTCCCTGTCTGGTGTACCGCTCCATTCGTGTCTGTGCCTCCATGACAGCCTTGAACATGCATGTGGTAGAAAGAGGTGTGGCACGTCTGCCAGGGGCATGATGACCAGCAGTGTTCTGACGAGAACCCCTGAGAATCTGCCTATGTGGTACCGTTCCAGACATCTGGCTATGGCTGCTGTGTCCTGATACATGTGCCATAGATACCACACTGTCCTGGCCAGTGCCAACCGTACACTGTCCCTCAGCTAAGGGCAATGGTGATGATGAATGTACAGGCAGTATGACTGTGCGCATGGATGGGGTGGAGACTTGTGTACTGTCAATTGGTGGCCCAGCAACAGACCCTGACAAACCTGCCTGTGCCTCAACACACCTATCCTCATGATCACTGTCTGCATCGGTGACATCAATTTCCCTGCCATACTGAACCAGCCCCGCCTCGCCACCTGTGAGAGGAAAACAGGAAGCACACTTTAAAACCTGAAAATGACTTCAGACCACATGCACACATATAAAACTACACTCCTCCCGAAAGCAGACACACACAACACCAGCAATCACAGAACATACACAATAGCAGGTGATGGTGGAGTACAGTATCACAAGCAAAACAGTCATATCACACCTGTCAGCATGCAGGACATGTGTTGCTCAACAGCATGCAGTGCAAGTGTAGTCATTGTTTGTTACTAACAGTATACATGGCTTTGATATTAGGTGATGGTCCTCCCCCTGGAACACAGTGCTTACATGGACACAATATTGCTGTGTGGGTATTCATAACCCTGTGATGTACTGTGTACCATAACTCACAGGTGTACATACCATTGATGGATGTGTACCTGTGTGTCAGGTAGGTATCCAATGCTGATTACAGCCTCTGTGTCTTTAGCAAATAATTGTGGACACATTTTTAGCACATGTATGATGAGTATTCACACAACATCATCAGTGTTACATGGATAATTGATAGAATACCATTCGGCCACATACCCAATGTACGGTACTTATGGTGAGTGTAGATCATATTGTGGACATGCCAGTCTCATCCATGACATGGCATGCTAAAACACAACTGCATATTTTAAACACTACACATACTCCATATGTGTCATATGACCTAGCCACTCAATAGCATCACAAGACATATATGTGTCAGTTGTGCAAATGGTGATTGGTATGCATACTGTTTAGAGGTGCATATGTGTGCACACATGCATCATTATGGTGTGTTGCAATGACAGCTATGTGTAGTACTGTGGTTACAATAACTGGATGGGGTATAGTACCATAGGCCATCATCATGAAGCATCAGGTGGTCACTCAAGGCTACAAATGTTTCACAAACCAGCACAAATCATGCTGTGCTGGAACTGTACTACCTTGGCTAATTCACCATTTCACAACCAGTTGTTACGTAAGTTTGTAAGGAGGCCAATAAGGAGCATTCCCTGACATGAATGTGTACTGTGTTGCAGAGTGTTTAAATGCCCCAGGATAGGCCTCTTCCCCTTAGGTATATTCTGTGTAATGTGTGGATGAGATTTTGGATACTGGAGTGTGTCTTTACAGAGGGTTTGGGAATCCTTTATATGTAGCATGTGAAAATGCTCTGTGTATGAAATAGATGTGTATGTTATGTGGATGTTGAGTATCAATTGTACCTATCCAATGGTCACTACAGTCTAGCCACATTTGTTTGAGATGGTCTGGGTATTGCATGTGTTTGAGGCTGCTAATCACATTAGTGAGATGTGTGTACTCTTTCACCAAACATGCACAGCATGCATTATCGGTAGGTGTGTTACATGTGTACATGGCCTACACCTTAATTATGACATGCACTTTTTATTTCCAATAATAAATGTAGAACACACTCACCAGCATCTGTCTGCTGCCTTGACATCACCCCAGAGGTACCTACATAGAGATGAGACAGTTTATCAGTGGCCACAACTGTGGCATTGCTACTGTGTGTTTGCAATCTTACAGTACAACAACAGTTTACATTCACAGGGCTACTGATTATGTTCCAAATGATCAGTATTGCACAACAACAGGCTCCACATCTTTGAACGACACAGTCCACATCTCACATATGCATGATCTATCAATACAGATAACAGTAGTCTACAGATATGCCATGTTACTTGCATGCTTCATGTGTGCTTGCTGGGTGGCTCCAACCTCCATCATGGTGTATGTCTGCTGCTGTTGTTGTTGGGCAGGTGCCACCAGGCTAGTGAGCAGCTCCTCCACTCTGGTGAGGGGGGGATGGATGCTAACACCACCCCCTGTTGCAAGCTGTTTCGTACGCACATCAGCGGCATGCTGACGGACATGTCGGAGAAGATCACTGCAGTGGTGGCGTACCTGCTCATATGTGCGGTTATGCAGGCCTACCCATTGACCCTGCAGACAAGATCTTGCCACAATGCAGTATTTTCTTTTTCCTTTTGGGGTTTTTGGTCCTGGGGCCCCCGGGGTTTGTTGGGAAAAAAAAA